>NW_010405274.1:19314-59841 GCF_000710305.1 Buceros rhinoceros silvestris | reverse complement strand
TTCCCTCCTTTCCACCTCTTAACTCATAGAAAGCTGCTTACGAGGTCAGAATAAAAGCAGACGTTCAGAGGGTTTTCATGTTGTTGAAGTGAGCTACCACTTAGCTGAAGTGAACTGCAATTTTTCTTCCAGAGTGACAGTGACAAATGGTGTTTAAATCATTAGAAGTGCTTTGTAGTAGGTTATTCAGAATGCAGGTTTAGTGTTGATTGACTTGATTTTCCCTGGGTTGCATTGTACCTGCGGCACGAGTGCTTCACGAGAACATTTATCTCTTTGCTGACACATGGGAGCAGTCAATCTAAATAAGCCTATGAATGCAGATTGATCCTAAGAATGAGGATCTTCTGCAATGTCAATTTGTCTGTAAGAATACCGGGACAACTCTTGATAAAAATGAAAGAGCAAATTACATTTGCCCAGTAAACAAATATTAAATATACTACTACTTGTGTTCTTCAGGTTTTCCTTTCCTTGGGTTAGGCACCTTTCTCTCAGGCACGTACCTCAACCCTTTCTCTTCCTGTCTGTATTATTCAGATTTAGGAAGCTTGAAGGGAAAAGAAAGATTGCTTTTACCTAGTTTCACTGCACTGTTAACAATCTGCAGGAAGTATGTAATCATAGGCAGTGCTGCTGAAGGAAACATTCAGAGCTCTTCAAAGCAAAGTCATCTAATTACCCCTGTACCTACTACAGGACTTACTGCGCTATACTGATTTATCCAGGGGTCTCAAAGCTGTGCTGGAAAGACCACCTCTGAGGGGTGAAATGGAGGTTCAGCCTTTCTGACTGTTCCCACTTAGCCCCACAGCCAGGACAGCTAATGAATGCCAAATGTTGTGTTGTGGAATTAGTCTACCAGGATCTAGCTGAAGAGCCAATTTGTCTCACATAGGCCAGAAGTAGCCAGATAACAATCTTAGGTAGTAACTTTGGGGTAAAATAGTGGCCACTTCAAAGGCAGTAAGATTTGTGGCCGTTGACACTGGGACTGTGATTTCTCCCCTGGTTGCAGATGACTAGTTCAGATCTTAGCTGTCTACTGATAGATTTAAGCTATCTTCCGAGTCACCTAGACTTCGCCCCTCCTTGTGTTCACTTCCCTCACCTCACTCCTGTAATTTGTCTTCAGCCTTGATCACCAGCCACAAGGTTTATGTACAAAAAGCACTAATCTCTTTCCTATCTTTCCTGTTCTCAGTGAAAGCTGTTTTTACTCAAGCTGTTGTTGGTGCTCTGGATGACATTGTGCAGCACACGAGGAGAGCTGGTGGGGGGAGCACAGCGGGAAGGCTAGGCTGTTACAGAGGTTAAGAAAACAGCTTCCAAGGAGCACCCAGCCTCCAAATTCCCTTTGTCTTCTCTGTCATTTTGTGTGCATGTATGTATGGAAGCATGCGTGTACTTGGAAAATGTCATTTTTTTTCCACTTTCCTGCTAAGTCTTTTGCATGTGCCCTCAGGCAGATGTGTTGCAGCACTCTGAAGGCTTTGTTGTTTGGGTTTTTTTAAACACAAATTCCATGCTTGCAGGTTACTTCGCATATAAATTGACACTATCTGAAATGAGAAACAGTGTTACTGATCTCTATTTCATTTTAAAAGTGAGGAAAACACAATTTGCATGTTTGCAGGCTCAGCCTAATAAAAATGATAGATTAGATGTCAAACTGTTCCATTCCCACCCAGCCCCTCCTTTCCCCAGTCTTCCTTTCTGTTGTTTGAAAAGAAGTCATACAACAGCTTCCTTGCTGCTCTTGGCTTTTGGAAACTCCCAGCTGATTCTAGTAGCTCAGGGGTTAGTCTATTTTGCTTGCACTCAGTGGGCAATAGCTGTGTAAAAACCTGCCCCACCTTAGTAATATAGCTCTTTATTCTTCAGTGGAGTTTACCAGCCCACCTTGGCTGGGGATCAGATTTGAGATTAAGCTCTGTGTTCTACCAGCCATCTGAGCAGCACAGTGGTTCACAAGTCCAGAGCTCACATGATGTTCTTGTAATAACGTCAAGGTGGTTTTGCAGAATGAGATGATGAAATGAATCCAAGGTGGAGATCTTGGAGGCTGCTATTTTGCACTAGTAGTCAGATTAAGTCCAAGCTGAACACTGCAGGTGTTTTTCAGGCACCCTCAGAATATAGAAATAATTACAGATACTATAAAAGGAAATGATCTGAACACTTGAAAGAAATGTCAATGGAGATAACGGTTCTAAGTATGTTGTATATTAAAATTAATAGGTCAAGTGTCTGTCTCCAGAGTTTCACAGAGCTAGTAGATCATGATGAGGAACAATTCTAGGAACTGGGACTTGATCTTCTGTTCTGATTTAAAGTGTCAGAAGACACCCTGGCATGGTTTGGGCCAGGACCAGGTAGCGCCCAGCGCACAATGCACAATTCCTAGGAAGAGTCTGGGAGCTTGCACAAGCCTTTCCCAACAGTTTGGAAATGACCACCCTATTCAAGAGGGTAAAAGATCCTAGTAATACAGATGCAGGCTGGTTCCTGCCAGCTGGCTGCAACACCAGAGAATGACACTGGGCACATTTAATTTATTAATATCGACATAGCCAGAGGCCCAGAGGAATTTTGCCATGAGTCTGAAAGGAACCAGCACTTGGCCAGTGTTGTGCAAGCATCACTTCCAATCTGTAACTCTCAAAGCACTTTACTAAAGGGACTAAGAGCTAGTCTCAGTTTACATGGGGAGAGTTAGATTTGAAGGGGTCGAATGACTTGGATAGATCACAGATTTAATCTGTGGCAAAGAAAAGAAAAGATTTCTGTATCAGCTTAACTTCCGCTATCAGACTCAGTCTAAGCTTTCACCTTGATGTCAAACCTTCAGTTTCATGGCTGCGCTTCAGAATGTCCCCATCAATCCGGCTGTTCTTCATTTCTATGCCTGTGACCCAGCTTGTTTACCGTCTTATCTTTTAAAGCTTGAAATCTTTCTGAATTTAAATGTGGGACAACACCCTTTTCTGGTATATTTTTACTTACTATCTTACGCTATCTGTTCGTATTTTCTTTTTGTTGAACCTGCTGTAAAAATTAAGCTAGTGAAATTTGGAGGAACCTACTATTGCTGTGACTTAGTAAGCCAAAGAAGTGAGTGAGACATATCATTGAAATTGAAGTTGTCACCCCTGTAGTTTCTGACACCGCAAGACTTTTTTAATATATTCTGTGCTGCATTTTCTACTTTATTTTAAATGTAAAAAAGGCATCAGCAGTTCAGCTTTCCTGACATATCTGCTTCTCCCTCTCACTACATATCTTTCCTCTTGGGACACTTGTGTCCCAGCTGTCATGATGGTTTGGAAATGCTGAGTTAGTATCCTTGTCCTTTTCAATTGCCATTGGTTTCTCTTTTTGAGATTGGGTGGAGTCCGTCCCTAACAAAATCACCTAGCTCCCTCTCTGAGAATAAAAGGAAAATATAAGAAAAACAAAACATGTAGAAACTGAGATATCTCAGGGGACCATGAATGAAATAAAGAGAAGGGGTGCAAGGAGTTTTCCAAAATAAAAAGGCACATCAAAGAAGGCAATACCCCTGTTCCACGAGCATGTCCTGGAAGCCTGTGGGCACTGCTGATGCTCTGCCTGGAGTAAGGATGGGACAAGGGAGATGGTGCCTGTGGCTGCCAGAACCCTCTGCCTCCTGGATGACTTCAGGAGAAATGCATATCTGTGGTGGTTATTCCATCCTCCCCATCAAAACAAACAAACAAACAAACAGAAAACCCAAAGAAAAAAACGAGTGTTAACAGTTTAACCCCAGGAGGCAAATAAGCCCCACACATCCACTTGCTCACTCCCTGCCCCAGTGAGATGAGGGAAAGAATCCGAAGCGTAAAAGCGAGAATACTCATGAGTTGAGATAAAGATAGTTTAATAAGTAAAGCAAAAGCTGCGTGCACAAGCAAAGCAGAACAGAGAGTTCATTCACCACTTCCCATCAGCAGCAAGCGTTCAGTCATCTCCAGGAAAGCAGGTTTTTACACAGTCGTCTCCAGGGCTCTATCACATGCTAAGGGCTACTTGAGCAGACAAATGGCATCACGTTTAATGCTCCACTCTTGCCTTCTTCCCCCAGCTGTTATTGCTGAGCATGATCTCATATGGTATGGGATATCCCTTTGGTCAGTTGGGGTCAGTTGTCCCAGCTGTGTCCCCTCCCAGCTTCTTGTGCATCCTCAGCCTACTTGCTGGTGGGGTGGTGTAGAAGCAGAAAATGCCTTGGCTCTGTATAAACACCGCTCAGCAGTAACGAAATCATCCCTGGTTTATCAATGCTGTTTTCAGCACAAATCCAAAACACAGCAATGTATAATCTCCTATGAAGAAAATTAACTCTATCCAAACCAAAACCAGTACAATGAGGAAAATAAAGAAGGCAGAGAATGAAAAATAGAAAGGAAAGAAAGAGAAAACAGGGGGAGGTAAGTTTATAGGTCAATAAGATTGTACAACCAAATGACTCATGGGTCAAACTCAGTTTAAGGTTATGATCTGTATTAGTATTTATATGTTTGAGTCTATATGTGCATTAGATATCTTAACAACTGTTGTGTTCAGTGGAGTCACTCCTGTCCACAGAGTCTGTAGAGTGACCCCGATGAGCGGTCAGCTGTGGCTTTTCTTTGTTACCCAAGGAGTAATTCTGAGATGGTTCAGAGCATCCAAGACATACAGGTGTAGCTGGCAAATGTGGTACAGAGCCTATATGAGATCTGTGTGCAGATTTGTGTCCTTCTGAAGCTAAAGGACAAGCATGATAAGTTAAGACATGCTAAATACTGCTGAACAGCTGTTGATCATGATGCTAATAAGGCCAAAATGCTTAATTTAGGTGCAGCAGGCACCCAGCTGGCAGTCACCATCAATATTCTGGAGAGCAATGTTTGAATTAAAAATAACATTGGTAAATTGGAAATAAGAAGCTGAAGAAAACAAGATAAAACCCTCATGTTATTTAATAGGAATGAATGAGTTTATCTCAGAGTAGCCTGTGTCACAGCTATCAAATAGTGCACTTTTGTAGTAAAATAGATTGGGGGAGCGGGCTATGGAGACTACAGCAGTTCTCAAGCTGTACACAAATTAATGTGGTACTGTTGTGAGATCAGCATGGTGGGAAGTGTGGATAACAAGATGCAGTGGAGATGAAGTGGTCTATTGTTGCCAAGACACTTGCAGGACCTCTGTATCCAGTTCGAGAAGGATATGACCTGGTAAGAAAGACTGTAAGAAGAAGAAACAAAAATTCTTCAAAGTCTAGAAAATATGGCTTATCTGGGGTTGTTAGAGCGGAGAAGAGACAACCAAAATGACATGGATTACATATAAGACTGACAAAAAGAAGAATGGGAAAACTTGCATTTTGTGCCAATGGTAAGCAGGAAAAAAATGGTGTTATGTTATAGAAAAGATTACTCTTGTATATAAAGAACAGTATAAAACTGAAAAAAGGGTGACCAACAAGCTCATGGGGTCTCTGTTACTGGAACTATGAGAGAACAGAAATTGCCTGAAATAGAATACAGAGGTCTTCAGGGCCAAGATTCTCAGATGACAGAACTGTCACAGCCCATGAAGTGAGGGGTGGAAGGAGTTTTCAGTGACGGGGGCTATAGCGCAGTCTTGTCCCAATGTGTAGCATTAGCAGAAAATTTCAGATCAAGACTAGCAATTCATAGCAATGAGGTTTTACATTCTAAGACGAAGTCTTGATTTCTAACCAGGACGTTAATTATATTGAGGACAATATGTGAAAGGTTTTCCTAACGGTAACGCTGGATCCTGATGCATTACCGACAAGATGTGTCAGACATAATGGCATTTGCTGCCTAGAACCCATGTTCCTTAGAAGACTTACACCTTCATTTTTCCTTCCAGAGCTTTAACTGTGCTGACTATTATATGCTCTAAAACTTTTCTTGCTCAGATTGAGATCCGGAACAATCAGATATTAACACTAGTTGTTCTCCTCACATCTTTGTCTCTGATCCTTGAACACTACAAAAGGCACGTGGATGTGGAAGGATCAAAGAGGTGGAACATTGCTGGTAGGTTTTTTTCTTTGAGTGTTGAAGCAATTGAAAAATTCCCGTTTTACAATCCTCTTACCATCTTAAGTTCCATTTTATGGATGGGTGCCAGTACATGAAGTGCATATATTCTGACCTCATGGGGAGTTTATTCTGAAAAAAATAATTGAGTTTTAACAGTACAAGTATTTTGTATGCTTAACTTAGTAAATAAAATAAGATTAACGATGAGAACATCAGACTCCGGAGAACTCTTTTCTGCCCCTGTCTCTGTCATCAGTCATAAGATTTTGGGAAAATTATTCTTCTCAGGGTGCCTCAGTTTCTTTACATATAAGAAGGTGTCTGAGCACTCCTGATGAGAAGTGCTATTTAAGGGCTTGATATTAGTATTTTTCTTGATTCTCTTCAGCAGCAGTGTTCAGTTTGAAATACCCTGCCAACAATAATCCAACCAGTGTCATCGTTTTCACCAGACCCTGAAAATCTCCCTGATTCTCTTGCCCAGTTCTAACTTTCTTTTCACAAAGGTTGGTACTGAAGTTCTGCACATTTTCTTCAGGTCTGTGTAGTCTGTGAACATGTGTAAAGACATTTATGCTCCTCATAGAAAATCTGCATTAATATTTGACTCAAAATGCTGTTCACTGGCTTTTCTGCCACTTAACTATCAAGTCTTGCTTTTTTTACAGTATCTCTATAACATAATTGTGTTGTAAAAACTCTGAAAGATGCAGTTTCCAGGCCCTAATCATCACACCTCGGCTTCTTTTCACAGTTTAAGTGAGGTAAAGAGGTTGACAGTGAGATTTCAGTAATTTTTCTGGCAGCAATGATGGAGACCAAATTTTATAAACAACCCTAGATGGAGAGTCTCTCAGTGGAAATTGGAGATATGCTTCTAGAACATGTATTTTTAGCATTTTGAAACATGAAGTGATGCAAGGAGCCTGAATCCTTGTAGTCAGAGCAGAAGTAGGAGCAATACAGGCTCCCCTGAAGTACTGTGGGCAGTTAGGGCCACAGTTAAGAAAGATAAGGATATGTTAGAGGTAAAGATGAGGATCTGTCCTGAGGGTAACAATGGGGTAAATAGAGGTTTGGAAGCATATATAGCTGAAAACTTGTGTTTGTCTTAACACAGAGAAGCGACATCTCAGAATACATATGAAAACAGATTACGGATACTTGAACAATTGTTACAAGACTAACAGAATAAACTCTTTTTCACATAACTGGGGATAGTGCAAGGAATAATGGGCTTATATTAAAGCAAATAAGTTTTTATTTATATGTGTTATCTACAAAGAAATTAAACCCTAGGGATGCTGAAAACTTGTTCTTTAAGAAAAATTAGAACACAACTATTTAGAATGACAGAGGTTGAACTGTGTCATCACTGGGCTGGAGAAGGACGAAAGCATCTCTAGAGGTTTCTTCCAGACTGATTTGTTGTGATTCATGTATTCACATATACACACAATTCACATACTTTTTTTTTTTCCAGCTCAGAGGGAGGTCTCGCTCTGTTGTGGCTGAACATTTACATTTCTGCTTTAAGACAAACACTATGTAGGTAGTCTGATGAATCTGATTTTTTTTTGTCTTAATTGTGTTTTCCCCAGCTTTATGTTCCATTTGATTGCTGCTGTGCTCAGATTTCTTGTTCATGTGATGTCGCCACTTACTGTCTTTGTGTTTCTCCATTCCTCTCCCGTGTTCCGAAGCCTGAGCTTCCCCTCTCCCCCTGCTATTACTCAGCCCTCAGCTTCAAACAGTTCCTCTCAGGGTGCAAGTATAAGATACTTTCCACGTCCATCAGCTTGTTGACCTTGGAACCTCTAAATTGTGGAAACTAAGTTTGCCACACAGACCTGGATTTAAACCACCTGACAAAATCAAGTGCAGAGCTACTGAAGGAAGAGACCTCTTCTTCCCCTGCAATTTACCAAAGTCACTGCTGTCAAAAATGAAGAAGATGGATTCCACTTTCTGGCCTAAAGTTCTGCTCAATAGCTTAACCTGTTGGGAAGCCAAGATCCACAACGTTTTCTGACTTCCATATTACTGATCAAGGTGGCCCCTAGTAAGTGTTCAGTGCTAAACAAACTAAATGATGACTTCCTTTACCAATACAGGGCCTCTGCTCTGCACAACTTGCAAATCTGCCATAATGTAAACATCCTTCCATCATAACAGAAACAGATGTCTTTCTTTTAGTTATGTTGCTATGTCTACAGGTGCCAAAATCATCACACGTACTATTTGCTTTCTGCCTGAAATAGTGAGAGGCAAACTTTAGACAGTTTGGTGAAAATTCTGTTATGGCTGGACGGGACCTGAACTTCTGTGACCTAAGCAAATCAGGAGAAAGGACCTGTAGGAATTTATAGGGGGTTTGGAGGTTTGGGTTTGTGTGTGTGTGGGGGGTGGGGGTGGGGTATTTGCTTGTTTTTTGTTTTTCTGGGTTTTTTTGAAACTGTCAAAATCTGCCAAAATCAGGTATAAAATTACTTGTCCACTTTCACCTCTAGGCTGTCGGAAAACAGCCCACTGGAAGAAAAATTTCAACTGTAAATTACTGACCCTGTTCATACAAAAGAAGTCCCATGAATCCAGATCCTGTGTTTTGATTCTTATTAAATTCTAGAAATAAAAAATTAAGGTTTCTTTAAGAATTGAGATTTCTTGCATGGACTGGGAGACAAATAATCTTTCTATTTAGGGAACAGAGAATCTAACAAGTAGGGCAATATGTATTTTTTGAACATTTCTAAAGAATACGGGAAGCAGAGATTGAAAGGTAGATTTTACCTCCACAGAAGCCATTGATGTCTTATTCTGGATAAATAAAAAATGATCAGAGTTTTGTAAGCACAGAAAGCACATTGATCCTCTGCTGCAGTATGATCCTTAGTAAAACAATGGAGATAGATTTTGTGGAAAAGATCGCAAATTAATTTTGACTATGTCTGAATTCTTAGTCTCACTTTTTACTGTCAATTGTTTTTTAAATTATATGTACTGAAAATTGTCAAAGTGATCATAAATTTTAGGTCCCTATAGAGAAAGTAAATGTGACAAAAACTTATACTATGAATGGATCATAGGATATTTAAGAGTGTCTTCCACAGCTAATGACTCTCGACCATGCAGTGGAATGATATCCCCGGAATTCTCTAAATATTGCCATGGTATCTTTTGTTGCTCTGATGAAGTATCTTCCATATCACACCACTTTTACTGCCCAATATGTTAATATAATATAATGTTCTGCCTTGTATCACAAGACAAAGAGTAAAATTAAATAGAGGACATACAAATACATTCACTTCAAAAAAGTGTTCTTAAGTTTCCTGACAAAGGCTTAGGCTGTACCCAAGAGATGTTCAAACTAGCAATAGATGTGAATGCAAAATTCCAGCCTCCTAAATACATTTGCAGCTGGTTTATTCATTTATGAAACACAAATGCTAGCTCTATATAAAAGCTGACTCCCACCTAGATCCTAAAGAGATATAGGTCCAAATGTCCACATCTCAGTTTACATATATTTTTGAAAAATAAAAATCCCACTTTTATTAAAAAACCCAAGCAACTAGTAATTTATATTACTGTGCTCTGTTTTCTAATAATATTATTTTTAGTTATCAGATATTGTAGCTATGGGAATGTTAGAAATACAGCTATATGCACCTCTAAGACTTCCGGAAATTGTGTGTCTCTTTCTACTGCTGGTACTGCTGTTCTGAGCCGATGGCCACAGTAGAAAAACCCAAAATAAATGTGTATATCAATCAATACACCATGTCTCAAAACAGTTGTAAAGTAATTCCTTTCATAATTGTTTTTTTTTTTTACTTTATTTGTGTGGCTTTCCCTCATGTGAGGTGGCATCTAAAGAGCCAGGGTTTCTTACGAGACAAAGGCAAATGTTATGAGTTAATTTGTACCAAAATGTGAATGAAAGACACTCCATTCAATCAGTTATTTGTGGTGAATGAAGGAAAGATATTCATCATTTTGAAACTTGCTAATTGTGCCTGTTTCTCTGTTTGGAGAAGGGAGTCTGTAGGTCTGGGCCAGCTACCCTTGGGGACCTATCTGTTAACTCACTGTCACCTTCTCTTGAGATACCATCATGTAGTAATGTTGAGCAATAAAATTTGTAATTGTAGGTCTTTTGAAGCCCATAGCTGAAGGACACTAATGCAGTTTGTTTACACTGAAGCAGTTCACAAGAAAAATGTAAGTAATTAGATGAGGATAATGGGTAGGTACAAGATTAGGCTCTGCCAAATATAAATGGGTATTTCAACCAGAATTCTATTCAGCTTTGCTTTGCAGTAGAAAAAATGAAGTACTAAAATGTCTAAATAAGTGGGGTTTTTTTCCCAAATTTAGGAACTATTTTCCCCAAAATGTCAGCTCACCTTGGAATTAATTATTGTTTTGTCTACAGCTAAATTAATTTATGAGTTTAGTTTCATTTCCACGAGCTACTTACTTTTTGCACAACTAGCAATAGCGAAAGCCCAGAGGTGATTATATATGGCATCAATGGCTAGCTGGCTAAATGCAGTCTTTGTTTTAGGGAATTTTCTGGCTTCTTCATACTTTGTTTTCAAAATATACACATGGGATCTGATTGAAACAGTTACTTTACTCCAGGTCTGTGTTGGGTGTGTCTGGTGGGGTTTTGGTAGTGGAAGAGTGGGCCGCTAGTGTAATTTCCCCTGTAAGAAGCTTTGAGAAAAGCTCCCCTGGCTCCAAGTTGGCTCCACTTCCAGCCAAGGTTGAGACAATCAGCGCCTCCACGCTAAACATATTTAAGAGGGGAAACCTCTTGAGCAAGGGACACTTTTTGCTTTGGGAGCTCTTTTTCATTTTCGAGGGGAGTAGGACTGAGAGAGACAGCCATGCAGACACCCAAGTTAGTGAAGAAGTAGATGGGGAGACGGTCTGGAGCAGCTATTTTCCTTTGGCCTGTGGTGAGATGGCAGGGTGAGCCCCTGCAGTTCTCAGAGATCATTGGTGGAGAAAAGTTCCATATGCAACCCATGGAGGTGCCCACGCTGCAACAGGGAATTGATCCTGAAAAAGGCTGTGACTTTGAAGGAGATCTGCACTGGAGCGGTTACGGCGAGATGGAGGGTTGAGTCCTTGCAGTCCTCAGCAATCAGGTGAGATCGCTGGTGGAGAAAAGTTCCATATATGGCCATGGAGAAGCCCACACTGGAGCAGGGGACAGATCCTGAAAAAGGTCCTGACTCTGAGGCAGACCCATGCTGGGGTGGTTTGTCTCTGGGAACACCATTGCCTGTGGGAAACCCCCACACTAGCTGGAGAAGTTCATGGAGGATTGTCTACCATGGGAGGGATGCCATGGTGCTGTGGTGGAACATTGTGAAGAGTTTTTCCCATGAGGAGGAAGGAGTGGCAGAAGCAACATGGAGCAGACTGGGACTGACCGCATCCCCCATCCCCTCTACCCTCCCTGCGCAGCATGGCGGAGAGAAGACAACAAAGCTGGGCCTGAGAAAGAAGGGCGGGGTGGGGGGAAGATGTATTTACGATCCTGTTATTTTTCTCACTGTCCTACACTGATTTGATTGGTGAATTGGTAGCAGTTTGTTGTTTATATTAAATTGATTTTGTTTCTCCAGGTCATATCTGGGTTTTGCCCGTGACCATAATGGGTGAGCGTCCTTTGTCTCGACCCTTAAGCCTTTTGTTGTATTTTCTCCTTCCCGGAGTGAGAGAGCAGCGGCACAGTTCTTGGTTGCCAGCTGGATTTAAACCATGACAAAGTCTAAATTTGCAAGTGTCTTGCAATGGTTCAGCTCGCATACACCACACTTGGTGTCCACTGTGATAGTTTTCAGATGTCATGACAAATTTAGCTACATCAGTTAATATGTGAAGAAGTAGTTTTGAATGGTTAAAGTTTTTTCACTCCATTTATTGAGGTTTAATCTATGGGCAGAATCACCACTTTGCTTCTTTGACGTGCGTTGGATCCAATCTCTGTACTGCATTGCCTTGCATTTCTGGTTCCAGGTTTAGCCATGTCAGGTCCACCATCAACCTTTTAATCTGATTTACAGCAGGTATTGCTAAAGCATATTGATGCAATACTATCTCGGGTATTTCTCTGGTGCGAAGAAAATGGCTAGCCAGAATACTGATGATTGCTGCATTGGGACAGTTCTTCATCGTGTCAGAACTACTCCAGGTAGTCAAGGTTCATACAAAGAATGGTCCATTGGCTACATCTGCATCAGTAAGCGGTGCTAGGGCCATTATTATGTGTCTCTGAGGTTAAGTGACTGAGATTGGCAGTGTACATACAGCTAAACTCTCATCTTCCAAAGCAAGTGTGTTGCATCTGAATTCCTTATGAGGTATGGTACCTGTACAGTGCTAAAAATTAAGTGATGCTGTGATACTTGAGAATTGTTTAAAAGAGTGTTGAATGGCACAGGCCAAAGTTACATATAAAATGTTTTCAGCAATTATACAGAAAACCAAGTTCCAGTGCCTGGGACTATTACCATGCACCAGTATGGATCCAAACATTATTTCTCTAACGGTGCTAGAAGCTCCAGAGGAAGCACAGCACCAGGTGCTGAGGAGCTGCCATGGCTGGTGCTGCATATGGAAGCACTGTCAAGCTCTTGGGGTGCTTTTAGACAATGATGGTGGTAGTGCCTCGCAGGAGTGACAGGGGTTATGTCATCAGTCTCCCTTTCCTCTTTTCCTCTCTGAGGGCTAAAATGTGGATGTCCAAAATGTGAGAGCTCTGAGGTGGTTAGAATTGGAGATCCCTCCAAACAGAGTCTGGGCTAATGCCAGGAAAAGTTCTGGACAGTCTTGCAGGACTGTAAAGTTGTTCTGCCATCTAACTTCTAGAAGGATGAACATTCATCAGCACAGTCAGAGTTTTGTTCTGTGTGACATTTTTCAGAAAATATTGGTCCTGTTTTCTTTTAGTCTGTAGGACATTTTATGTCCTATACATCCCGAATAAGTATCTATAATTTAAGCCTCTGACAACAACATTAATTTGTGTTTTTAAAACTGGGCTAATACGTCACTTTACTGTTTGTTTTCTTATATTACTGTTTTAACCTCTAAGACAAAGATGCTTCCTTCAAGAAATTGCCTTTGCCCCATTGGGGAGCTAGTTGTTTCCAAACAGTGCTATTGATGAAATTATTTCTGACATCTAATAGCTTTTCTGATAATGAAAAAAACCCACCTTTGAAATACTGAGTTTAATGGCAGATGACTAGATGGAGCCACCACTTGGTTTTGGTCTGACAGCAGTATTTATGAGCAGTACTAGATGAAAGTTAAACTGGCATTTTTATGCCCATTCGCTTGGCCAGATGCTTGGTAGGACCAGATGTTGCTCTTGTTTTCTTCCAGCATCACCTACAACAGAATGAAACATAAAACATACCCACTGAAGCCACTGGAAATTGCTTGCTCTGTCTCCTGCATGCCTGCGGGATGTTCATAATTACTGATCCACTGAGTTCTACTCTGCTGATTATTGCTGGGTTATTGCTTGGCTTCCAGCACCTGTGGGAATATCCCCTGAATACAGGGATCTGCATCTACAGCCACCACTGAGGCTATTCGCTCTAAGCTGACGCGTGATACGTAGATGAACAAAAATAATATTTTAAAATCAGGTACTTGAAACTGTTTGTTTGTGCTTAGAGACAAGCCTTTGTTTATTCCCACACAAGTATGCATGACCACTCTTGGAAAAGAAGGTTCTTATAAAAAAGAAGTGGAAAACATTTTCGTCATTTGTGTTTCTGGTTTAGTTTAACATATTTGATGTTCCTATTAGTTCCACTTGGAGAGAGAAAAAGGCTTTCATTCTGCATTCGTTGATTGTTTCCATCAGTCTCCCTTCCCCCTTCCCCCCATTTTTCACACCTCCTACTGTGTATGAACGCCTGCTGCACCATTTATTTTTTCAGTGTGTAAACTGTTACTTCCTTCAACAAATCAGATCTGCTTAGGGTGAAATTAAAGATCTGAAGAGGTGACTGTCCTGCTGGCTTCGACGTTTTAAGATTTTAGTGCTATGCAAGAAGCAGCTGCCCTTTTCTGCCTATAGATATTTATTAAGTCTCCAAAGGAATTATGGAATCAGAAATGAATTATTTTGAATAAAAGAAAAAAAGAGGAATCTATTCCAGGAAACAGAAGCTGCAGTTCTTGCAGTGAGATGAGATCTGGCAAGAAACAGGGTGAGAAATAATGAGCCTCTCTTTGGTGCCTCCAAGTAGTGGGCAGGAGTGCCTGGAACTCAAATTTTAGTGCCAAGGTTAAATGTCATGGAACAGATCAATTTAAAACTGGCAGATTCGTGTCCCTAAGGCACAAGATGGAGTGTAGCCTCCTTGTATGTATCCCGAGCCCCATTCTGCAAATATCTACTCATGTGAGTTATACATGTATCTCAAAATAGCTCCCTTGGCCTCAACAGGAAGATTTTTCTTGTATGCCAGGGATTGTAGGATGGAGTCTGTGCACTGAGTACTAAAAAACCCAAAAGCATGATGCTACATTGTAGTCTGGTGTCTCAGCAACCATCAAGTCATAACTTCCAGGACAGGAGCTGATGTGTATATTCAGAGGATTATATAACCTATCTGACATGTCCTGGGATAGGACAAGCCAAGCCAGAGCCCTTCGGATGTGACAAAGGCTGGAAAAGGAATTGAGACTGCCAGGTGAGATGACAGGCCTAAGCTTTCAGGTAGCTGATGATGGGTGAGATGAATCTTGTCTCCAGGAGAAGCTCTTGGCCCACAGTGAAAGACAAAATCTCTGCACAGGAATAAGTCTATCAAATCTTGCTTGTGCATTTGCATCCAAACTGCTTTTTTCCTTTCTCAGGGCAAGTTCATAACTATTTCTAGAGGTATGGGCCATTAAAGGAAAGAAATCATCCCCTCAGCAGATAGATATTGGGCCAAATGTGCACCTTAATCGTTGATAGGTTGTACTTTTCCAGCTTCCTACTCCCTCATCATGCCATGGATGATTACAGCTGCATTTCTTTTCTCAGCTTGCTGTCCTTAGAGGGATTAAATCTAGAAAAGCAACCTGACCTGCCCCTGAAGAGAGAGACCATGAGAATAACCAGGGAACTCTCCCAGTTCAAGTTCACTATCCTCTTTTTATCACATCACACCAAGGGTCTAGTTGCACAAAGACCGTTTCTGCCCTTTACTCAAGTCTATTCATTCTTTTTTTCACTGCACTATGTATATATCTCACTCAACAGTGACTACGGCTTAGCCTTCCTGGCTGAGGTAAACATTGTAAAACAACTGGAGTCATTTGTAGGGGCCAATGCAAAGCCTACTGAATTTTTTAAAATTACATTGTATCAATGCTTCTTATCACTGTGGTAACTGCACATCTTCTAGTCCTGTGTTAAATGACGTGACTGACATCTGTTGTGTGTGGTTTGCTCTGTTTTACATCCTCTTCGAAATGATAAAATTAAATCTGTCAAGTTGAGTGTTCTGGTTTTGGTCTCTTCCTTTTAAATTTACATGAAATGTATGAGAAGGCAGAGTGAAGTACTACAGCCTGCACTCAGGAGAGGAGAGGTGACAGCGGTGACAGCCTATAAACCCTGTGGAAGTTTGATTTGCCCTGAGAAAGTTAGTAGTCACACTTTTCTTTTGTTCTATGAAGCGGTTGCACCAGGGGAAAACACAAAAAAGAAGGAAAGAAAGAAAGAGAAAAAGCTAAACCTGCCCAGTTAGATGTTCCTTATAGGTATGACTGTGAAAGCAGTTGGATACTTGGTTTCAGTTTGCATCAGTTTAAGAAATCCTGCTTTAAAAAATCCTATTTCCAAATGCTCGTGGACTCCCAGGCAAACAGTTAATACTGATCCCAAATCAACTGTTGGCTGCTGGAGCTGTGCTGCTGCTGCTGCTCAGGAAAGGGTTGAAGCTATTCAGGTAGCTCTACCCCACCCATCTTTGGATGGTAGTACTGTCTGAACTGTGAAAAGGCTGGGGGCTGCATCTTTTGCGTGAAAAGACTAGGACAGCAGCGGGGAGTTACATGTGAAGTAGTAATCTACAGCATTCTGGGACTATCTCTGAGATCTGCACATCTCTGTGCTCGCAAAACTCCTTGTCCTTCAAAACAGGATGGCTTCATGCAAACTGCCTGCTGGGAAAGGTCCCTGGCCTGATTTAATGGGTGACCAGTGATGAGGGATGGTTTCTGTTTAATTTATTAGTGTGAGCAAACCCAGAAACATGGTGGATCAAAGGAAAATCTCTTGTTCTTAGTGCCCTCGCTTTTTCTTCTCATTAGACAGTGGCATCTCTGTATCTTTATATGTAGACGGCTCTTGCATGAAAGAAGCTCATTGTAGTGTTGCCAGGATTAAGACCTTAAGTCATTACAAGTTTTCTTCAACTGCTTCAGGATTATCAGGAAACTAGCAAAGGTGAAGCAAAGCACTGTACTAAAATCTCCTGTAAGGAGAGAAGACTTCTTATTCAACTCGGAGCTGAATTCACACTTTTTCCTCAGTGAGGGCAGTGCTTTTGAGCAGCTGGTGCTTTGGAAGCTGATTTGTTTGGTTTTGGATGTAGGTAAAAGTGTTTTCCTGAAAAGAGAATAATTATAGCTCACAAACACACAGAAGCATCAGAGTTCACAGCATGTGTTTTACAAGGGTAATAAAGTTTTATATGCACACACAGAAGAAACAGTTTGCAACAAAATACTTAATGCACCCAATTATCCCCCCAAAGAAATAGATGGGAAAGAAACTGGCAAAATGTGGCTCATGCTTAATTATTCAACATTTGAACCTTTCTTTTCTTAGCAATAAATTCCCATTTCTGCCACCCATTTCTTGGTACTTTACTTGCTCTGGACTCTTGTAACTACACTCTAAGCATTTAGGAGACTGCCCAATGTCAGTGCGAAGAATATGGGAAAAGCTTGACATCAATTACGACATTACACACAACATAAAATTTAACGGCTTGAATCAGCATTTCAGTGCTATTTAAAGCAACAGTGTATGGTGTTTCTACGATCCTAAAAATTAACCAGCTTCTAAAAGGTTTAAATTTTTCAACAGCATACTCTGAGGTTTTTAAAATGTTATTTCAGTTCTGTGTTATACCTGGGGGGAAAGTTTGACAGGTAAGTGGATTTTTTAAACTAAATTAATCTCCTGGGCAAAGGACAACTCTGTGGGGTAAATTAAAGGAAATAAAGTCGATCAGATTCTCTGCTGGCTTGCACTCTTTGCAACTCCTTTGAGACGAGGCAAGCTGAGGCAGAGAGCCTTCTGGGCTGAAATCTGGGGAAGAATTTGGCCCCTATATTTTTATGTTTGTTCTTAACTAACTGGGAATCACATTGAGGACTTGGGTGGCTCGGTGATAAAGTGCTGGTTTTCCACCTTTGCGGGCAGAGTCAGAATTTACATGGTGGCCTCAGCTTTGTCTCTCACCAATGTGCAATCGTCTCATAAAATACCAGTTTCTGCCCAGGGGAGGTCCAGGCGGAGCAGGA
Source organism: Buceros rhinoceros silvestris (assembly GCF_000710305.1). NCBI lineage: Eukaryota > Metazoa > Chordata > Aves > Bucerotiformes > Bucerotidae > Buceros > Buceros rhinoceros. Next base: position 42,193 of record NW_010405274.1, on the reverse strand, counting down.
GCAGGACCTGGCTTACCTCTCACCTCCAGTAAGGGTGGTCCCTGCAGGTCAGAGCTGAGGTCACCTTGAGAGCAGCATGAGGAAGCTTGCTTGTCCTGCAGCTGCAAATGGTGGGCCGTGGATCAATAAAAGGCTCAGTTTCTTATTTTTTAACTAAATAATCAGATAAAACTTGGGAAAAAAAGAGATACCAAAACTGTTCTTGTGGGAAAAAAAAAACCCGAAACAAAAGTCCTCAAGAGATCTGCAGATATGTTTTTACTCAGTGCCCTGGAGAATAATTAAAAAGCCACTTTGATATGGAAAGAAATCATTGCACATAGACCTTGACCATCCCACCTTTAATAAGGGGCTAGTGGGGAGAAGTATATGACCTTTAAATTTGGAATGTTTCACTGATTTTATTTACAGTCCATAAAATCATACTTCTCTGAGCTGCTGCTGTCTGCCAGGAGTAGCTTTAGCTTGGACTAGATGAGCAAGGATGTTTAGTGAGTCTTATTTCACACTGTAGGAAACACCGGTGTTGTTTCTTTGGAAATATTTTTTCCCAGCTGAAGTATAGCTGTAACCACAACCTAGGTCACAAACATTTCCTGCAGGGGTTGTGAAATTTTCCACAGAATCTGATGCTTTCATTGTTGATATTTCCTCCATTTAAAACCTCCTCTGGTTTTAAGTATAGCATTTTGCCTTATCAACACTGGGAATCACATGTAACTTCTATTGAATAGATGAAAAGAAATAGCCATAGGCTTTATCTTAGAAGTCTCAGGATATCTCAGAAGATCTTGGAAAGTCATGCAAAAAGCTAGTCGTAGCTGCAGGCACACAACAAGAAGCTTTTGTGCTGCAAAAGCTGGTCATCTTCTGTCCTGGGAAGACACCAAAGAGCAGAAGCACTTCTTACAAGTGGACCTAAAGGAGACAAGGGGGACTGAGATTCCCAAAAGCAGTCAGCAAGGCCACTTAAGGCACCCAGGGAAATTCAAGTTCCAATAGATATCAGGTCAAGATACAATCTCTACACATTTTCAGCAAAGCATTTGAGACACAGTCTAATTACTCATCCAAACACTACACCTGCTCAAAGAGCAAGACACCTCTAACATACGTGTTGTGATCTGATGGGGAGTATGAACGAAATTCTCCAACATAAAAATAAACATCAGAAAGAGAAACTGATCCTGAACTTTGGAGGAGGAAAACATTCCACTTTAGAAATCAAGCATTGGCTATAATGTTGTCTGGAAACTACACCATGCCTTTTACCTAGTACAAGTTTGGAATGTAATATAAAAATGAATGAGAAAAGAACCATTTTTATATTATACATTAGCTAAGAATTTATTCTCAGAAAACAAAATCTATTTCATTACCTCGGTGGTTTAAAGGTCCCCAAATCTCTGTTTACTTTAACGGACAAAAAATTATTTAAATAAAGTATTATCTGCTGTTGGGCACCGAGGCTTTAAAACCACAGCTTACATACTACAAACGGGCCCCAGCAATTCAGCTACACAAGACATAAAACCTCCTAATCAATGCCATTTTTACATAAAAAGCACAAGACTATGTTTCCCATCATAAAACATTATGGTGTTTACACAAAAGCTGCAGCTAACCTCATAAAACTCTATTGATTTCCCAGTGGGGTCCTCAGAGGACACTTGGCTGTGTTAGACGACACTCATTTCTAGTACCAAAATAACCCGGGTTTCCACTCGGAGACTAGATTCATAACGCTGCTCTTATCAAATGGGTCTTTTGATGAACTCATACTGAATCCCTTGTTCAGAGAGCTGCCTCTCCAGAACTTCACCTCCAGTGGTCTTTTTATGAAGACAGACAAAATCACTGGAAGTAAATCACAAAATTGGGAATTTCTGTTATTTTGTAATGGGTTTTGTCTGCTGGAAGGGGAGGGTTTGTCCTGTTAAAGGAATGCCTCTCCTAGAACATTACTCAATAGCTATAATAAACATTCCAAATCTAGGAAAAACAAAACCAAAAACTACTACCACCACCAACAACAAAAGAAAATAAAAGGAGAAATCATCGGAAGAAAAAAGAAGAGGAAAATAAGAGTAATAGAAAATGTCTCCTGCTGATTTAAATTAATTTTAAATGTGGCATATACTAAGAAATTCTATTTGTAAAGAGTTTATACACCAGGCAATTAAGCAGACTTTTCTCCAAAGAAAACAGACTTGCTATATTTTCAGAGACACGTCAAAGGATTTTTATACAATAGTCAACATCAAATGTTTGATTTTTCCATAGGGTGAGTAAAACAGAATGATGTGAAAAAATAATAAAAATATGACCAAATTCTCTGCTGTGACTTAAAATGTTATATAAGATTTAAAGTCTTATAAAACCTGAAGCCTTCTGGTAAAAATCCATTGTTATAAAAGAAAAGGAATAGGAAAAAAGAAAGAATTGTTTTCTTTCTGTTCTTGAATGTTATACTCCTACAAGTTAAATGAACAGAATAAATTAAATCCTTTCTAGACAGTTATACCAACTTCAATTAGATTTTGTTGCCAGAAGAACTTACTCTCCCCTCCTCCCCCCATTATTTACTTAACAGCATTTACTATTAGTGTCTAAATTATAACAGGATAAGTCCCAATCTTCCCGGCTAAGAAGAGCTTGGGAGTGCTGTCTAGGGAAGAAGTTCTAGTCCTGTAAGATCAGAGATTGTAAGATCAAGTGGATTGAAAGTTAAGATGAATTGTGCAACATCACAGGTCTTAATTTTAAGACAACTCATTGCAAAGAGACCTGAGCAGCTAGTTTTAAATTACGCATAAATTTTGGATTGAAAAAATGAGAGATAAAACATGCCTGTTGGAAAATCCTCATCTTCAACTAATATAGGCTTTTAATATGTGCTTTTCTTTCCCCTCTTGCTCAATTAAAAATATGTTAATACAATGCTAAAGTTTGAGATTTAAACCCACGAGAGTCAGGAAATTTAGAATTAAGATTCCCTTGGGAACCTTAAATCTGTCCCCATTGTGCACATTATATTTTATGATAGGGTCTTTCATTATGTGATCACATAACACTGGGGCAGCATAACTTACAAAGTGTGGTATTGAATAAGTGTGGCTTGTTATGGAGGTTAAAGTAATGTCAATGTCACTAAGTAGTCTTGCAAAAATGTAACAACTGCAGTTTATAGGAAATTATTGTTTCATTATTAAAAAAACAGTTCGATCATATTGTTGTACGCAGGCACCTTCTTAACAATAGTCTGTGCAAATGCAAAAAAAAAAAAAAAAAAAAAAAAAAAAAAAAAAAAAAAAAAAAAAAAAAAAAAAAAAAAAAAAAAAAGAAAAAAGAAGAGAGAGATATTTTTCCCTTTGTTCCTCCACAGATTGTTCTCAAATACTTTTGGAGCGGATCTTCAAGACCCGTGTGGTTGTATGTTACGAATCTCTTTTTTCTCTTTTCATCTTTGGAAATGGTCTGGATTGTATCAAGTGCTGGGAAGATGCTGGACTGCTGTTCTGGAAAATGAACTGTTTTATTAACACGAAAAAAGTTTTAGAAACTTTTTCCTATATAAATAAAAATTCCTGGAAGTGTTCAAGGCCAGATAGGGCTTTGAGCAACCGGTCTAGTAGATGTCCCTGCCCATGGCAGGGGATTGGAACAAGAAGGTCTTTAAGGTGCCTTTGAACCCGAACCGTTCTATGATTCTGTGAAAATACAGATTGCATTTCAAACTTTTGGCGAGAAGCTTAGTCAGCTCTGTCCTTTGGCATGATTGCTTCTTAATTTTTTTACTTAAATTTTCTTGCATATTATTTGTGGCCTCTTTATAACCTTGTTTAATGTATCATACAGAGGTAAAGTGTTGAAATTTAATGATCTGTGAAAAACACAAGGTCAATTTAGATGATGTATATATATAGGTTTCATCTAATCCTGAACTTCTAGACTTGATGATCCTTATGAGTCACTTCCAAACTGAGATATCTTATGGTTCTATGATTCATTAATTGATCAACCTGGAAAGAAATCTAGTTGCCTAACTTAAACATTTAACTTGCAGTGAAATTTTAAGTACTTAGTTAATGTGCCTCAAGGTGTCCAAGTTCCCTCTATAGGTAATGAAAAGGTTCTGGTGCCTTTGAAATGTAATCAATCACATAATTTGGAGAGAGAATCTTCACAAGGATGCAGAAATCTGGAGATGAACTGTTTGGTCTAAGAGGGATATGCAAGATCCCCTTGCCAGGATCTTCCTATTCCAAACCGTATGGAAGCCCAGGGGCACTAAGCATACTGCTTAGGCTGAAATTTCTGCGCAGTTAATGTCTCATAAGTAGTATCTTAAAAAGCAATGTAATTTTTTCTGAATAGCTCTAGCTTCAAGATGACATGGCAGTGGACATGCTGTGCTTCTTAAAACCAGTCATATGTTACTGGGGAAGTTAAGCAGAGCATGAAGATCCAAAACTCCGCCTTCTAATCTCCAGATATATTTCATTATCTAATGCTTAGTAAACTCTGCAGGAGTTATGAACCTAGTGAAACATGCCTATGAGCTAGGCACTGGACCTCAGTTTTCTTTTTGGTAACATGGGAATGACAGACATAATGAGCTATTCTGCCTGGAGGAAGGCAGGACCGAGGAAGAGACTTTTTGACATGTCTTTGGAGAGAGGATCTGAGATTCCTCCCAGCTAGCCTAAAACATGTTTGAAGCCCCATTCGCTAAATTTAGGACTTGAGCTAAGGTATGAACTTAAGGGTCCGTGAAAGCAATGTCTTTTCCTTAGGTAACTTGCATGTAAGAAAAGGAAACGAGATAAAAGGATCTTTGTTTACAAATGTGACAAAATGTAAGTATTATTGCAGTGTGTTCTGTTACTGCAGTATTGTTCACATTCACTTGTCTTTCTTCTTCTGGCTGAGTTTCTCACTTAGTAAATGGACATTCATTTTTTGTTGCTGAATAAGACTGCTCTGTTTTCATGGATTACATTTTAAACAGCTGATGCTGGTGATGGGTATTTTGTCTCGAACTGAAGAGCGTTGACTTAGTGACAAGGCTGGAGGAGTGACTGAAGTGTGCCAGGACGACAAAGAAAAATGGTGCTGCGTTCCCAGTCACCACAGCTACAGTTCAGTGCTCCAGCCCTCAGCCCCTGATGGAAACTATAATTTCAAGGTCATCTCTGGTGCTCCTACTATAAAATGGAGGTAATGTAGCCTTGTTCTTCCTCCTTCATGTATTCTTATAATCTTTCACTTCATTGAGTTCTTTGTAGCAAGCACCATCCCTTGCTAATCTCAAGTAATTTTTGATGACTGAATGATAACTTTAAGGTGTAAAACTAGAGGCTGCAGGCTCTGAGGGCAGACGTGCTATATAATACCAAGAGGTTTGAAAGTTTTCTCGCTCCTCTCCTCTTCTTTTGGATGCTAAAGACATAATTAGTAACGTTTCCTGCCTTTGACATTACCATCTCAGGCAAGAAATGTTAGGATACTTTGTCAGCACAGATATAAAAAGGTTAGATTCAAAATGGTGGCATTCCCCATACTTAGCTCAAAAAGGGTTCAAAACCCTCAAAGAACTTTACAGCCAGCTGTAGAGTTTTCCTCATGTGGCTACCCTTTCAGTTCCAACTCTAAGTCTCTGGTTATCCTAGAAACTTGTATGGTTTGACGTTTAAAGAACAAAATATTTTGCTTCCTTAAAAAAAAGAAATATTCTTTTCACCCCGGGGGTTTCAGGAAATAAGGGAAGAGATGAAAAAAAAAGAAAAAAAAGAAAACAAAAATCCTGGGGAAGGATAGAGGCTAACTCTCATTCAGACACAGTTGCATTGTTGATTTGGACTGATCTTGGACTGTAAGTTAAGCAATCCTTTCTCTCGGTGTCGAGACTCTAGCAGCAGCAGTTTAAGGGCATTGCAGGTACACCTCTCTTTCCTGCTTGATGGGGCACAAAAGTATCAGTGAGAAGGAACGGGAAGTCAGAAGAGTGAGGTCCATGGGTGCTGAAGCAGCCCTCTGCACAGTCACGTGGCAGGAGGGTTACAAGAAGAAGAGTAAAGGCACCTTCCTCCCACACCAGTGTTTGCATTTCTCCTCCCCCGTAGACAACACTGTGGGAATTACAGTAGTCTAATGAATTAATCTGAAATATCAATTGCTTATAGAAATCATTTTGAAGTGTGTCAATAATGATGTGCGTGACTTACTACCCTAAAAGCTCTTCACTTTCCATACTGTGGGAAAATGTTTGAAATTAACTACTCCTTTTCAATTACAGCATTATTTATTTTTCATTGTAAAATTGGTAATAACCACAGTATTTCCAGACCCCAAGCTAAGTGTGACATATGGAAGATTTATTTTCTATTCCAGCTCTGTAACTGGTATGGTGAGAGATTCTGAACAAGCAACTTTCATTCATTCCCACCCCAGTCTGTATAATGAACGTAAGGTTAATCTGTAATTTTTCTTACAAATTTTGAAAGAGAAGGACTGAATTAAGTGTTCTGGTTCTGAGCAGACTGCTATGGAAAAGGACATCATGCAAGGTCACACTGAAGAGATGCTTAGGTTTCATTTTTTTTGGTGCTGTGTTCATATTTACTTATTAAATATGCCACCTGTAGGCAGTAGGGGTTGTTTATTTTTTACAGATGTGCTATTATTGGATGTTATGTAGGTGTCAAGTTCACTTCCTCAAATATCTTACTGTGTCAGACATCCTTTCTTTTGAATGTAGTTTTCTTTTTCTTTATGCATGGGGCCCTTTATGCTGAATCAGTACCTCATACACTTGCAGGTAAATACGAACTGGTACTGTGGCTTCGGTGAATCATCAGTTTACCCTTCTGCTATCTGAGAAGTCATGCAAAGGGGAGATGGAGGTCAGTCTTGTAACAGGAGTTTGGTCAGCTTGTCAGGTTATTATGATGGGTGTTAAAAGTCAGTTCTGATTTCTAGACAGAATATGTATATGGTAAGATTTCTTTGCCATTCAGAGAAGGGTGGTTTTTACATCAGGACATGACAGCTTTATGTCTTTCTCTCCATGGCCTGATCTCACTCCATGTGTTTAATACTCCCGTCTCTGGGACTTTTCACCTAAAGATATAAAGAGGAAGTATTTATCACTGTAGATGTACCCTGGTTTTGGTTTTATTAAGTAAGTGTGCTGTTGTTAAATAACGTGTATCAAGTCGGACCTGCTTCTGGGCTCAGTGCCCTGCTCCTGCCTCTGCTGCCTGGACAGACCTGGGGGGAAATGTGGGCAGCCCCTAAGGCAACAGCGTTGTACTGCAGAATTTATATGCAGCCTGAAGGCTAAAATGGCCTCTGCAGGTCCAGGTGTGGCCCCGAGTCTCTGATGGAGTGAGATTCTCATTGGAATATTATGAACTTAACCTGTAACACGGTGTGCCTGGAGGATGAAAAAGCTGTAGTTGAGGGTTTTACCTCAGAGCAGCTCTTGTTTGGTTTGTGAACTGAAAGTCTGTTAGCTACTGGAGCGCATGGGGTGCTGTCCCGGAGGGAAATTTCTCGGTAGGTTTCATCTCAAAAAGCTCCAGTTCCTGAGCCAGGAACAAAAGTCTCATAAATGGAGACAGTCAGAAGACTCCAAAAGTGCATTCCTAATGCAAATGTAGCAGCAGTGCAGACACACTTTTTGACTGATTTCATGTTATTCTGAACCCCCATTCTGGCTTCATGGGACTGAACTTTTTGTTCTTCTGATTTTTTCAACTGTTTCAGGATTTCAATAATTTACTTACTTTAATGTCACCGGGATTCAGATTCACAATACAATAGTCAGATCTTTCCAAAGCTGTTATCTTTTCTTCTTTCAGTTCTAGTAATGGTTTGCCAAACTATGCCCTCAAAGCTCTGGAATATTTATACACAGTGGCAAAAGGAAAGAGAAAAGTTGTTGAATCTCTCTTCTTCTAATGCAGAAGCCAAGGCAGGTGCTGGAGGCTAAGTTTAACATGTCTCCAGTTTAATAAGAAAAGTGTAGCCCGCCAGACTGCAAACAGCCTGCAAATGTGGTCTGACTGGGTTAGGCAGTGCCTGGACTATGAGGCCATACTGCCCTTTCCTCCTGCAGAGAAATCATGAAAAGCCTGAGGTAAAGTCATCTTGAGGGAAATGTCATGTAAGGTTAAAAATAAAATGGGGAAAGAAAGGAAAACAAAAGGATTTGTTGTCTCTGCCCTCCATCCTGCCTGGCAGCCCCCTTTACAGTCTGCCTTATGGTCCTGCCAGTCAGGAAACAGGAATTAAAGATCTGTCAATCACAGATAGCAAATGAACACTATCTCGTCCCATGAGCCTTTTCTTCTGCAATGTGTCTACTTAGTCGTCAAAGCCATTTCCAGCTGGTTTTTTCTTTTCCTGAATGCTGAATGTAGCTGACGAGTATTTGAAGCACCATTCAGGCCACTGCTGGAGGGCAGCTGGCTGTTAAACGCATGGTGTTTACAGCTGCTGCTGGAGAGGACAAGAGGAGAGAAGTGCGCAACAGGATTACACATGGTCATCCTGTTTCTTAGTGCCTGCTCAGCTCCCATCCTGTGTCCTGGCCAGAGCCCCTCTGGGAGGGTCACCCGGAGGACTGCAGTCTCTGTTCTTGCTTTGAAGTCCCCCCCAAGAGGAAGTGGGTGGGCTGGAATTTGTACATTACCCAAGATTGTAGGACATTCAACTCTTATCTTGCTGGAAAGTGAAGCCGGCTCTCCTGTTGAGGGGGCTGGTGGCAGTGATGAGAGAAGAGGGCAATATATTAGACTGAAACCCAGGTAAAGAAGAGGAACTATTCCTGTGAGAGAGCAAAACCACCTTATGATTCCTAAGGCTGAAGATTTCTAAGGCTGACTCTCTGGAAGCTGACATTTTGTAGGAAGCATAAATTAAAAGTGTTCATTTACATTTGGGGTAAGAGCACATTTCAGAAAAGAACATTTCTCCTTCGAGATCATTTCCCTGCAGTCTATAGATCCTCACTTCCATGAACACATCTCCTTGGAGCTTGAGGGTCTCCTTTTCTCTCTTTCTTTCTCTCTCATTTCTTCTTTTTTTTTTTTTTTTGTATGTATCGATTGTGAGGACTAGGGAGGATCAGTTACTGACAGAGCTCAGACCCACGTAAAACAACTATAGCAAACTAGACTGTGCAGCAGGTTTCTGATCTTGTCTTAAGTCCAAAGCAGAATTTTCATGTTTATTTGAGAGCAAGTCACCAGAGTTTCCACTCTTGAAGAAACATATTGATTTCTGGAGGAAGGGATTAAATTGTAGAACTTCAGAGAAAGAGATCAGAGTGTGTTCCCCACTATATTGCTGAGTAAGCATACCTTTCACTATCCCTCTGAGACACATGAAACAGGTAAAATGATAGAGAACACGATACTGCTAATACCTTCTGCCTTTGCAAAGCTGTGGGAGAATCAGTTCCTATTAATAAACGGTTTAATCTTCTTTCAGTTTTACTGGCTATAGTTAGAGGAAAGTCAGGCTTCTTTATCTGGATTTTTCAGTTTCAGGAATTCTTTGATGTGAAAACTTTGTGAAGACAACCAGATTTTATCTAAGATGAATGCAGTCTTTTTATCCTGCAATCTCCTTCTGACAAGGAAATAATTTCAGTTTCTCCAGGAATCTTCAGTCCTTCTGCAACTCAAAGCCTTGCACTTGCCTTTGAGATGATCAGGAAAGACATAGAGTCCATGGACTAAATACACTAAATCTACCTCTTCTTCCCCCAAAGGACATTTCAGCCCATCTGTCCATCAGGCAGGTGAAGGGAAAGAACATACATGTGTGAGAACGGCTGTGCTGGATCACACTGAAGGTCCCCTTAGCCCAGTGACTTGACTCTGACAAGCACTAAGGGAGGTGTCCAAAGCCAGTGAAGGTCATGCAGAGATATTTCTGTCTTCTCTCTCATCCCACCCGGCCTCCAGAAATCTGGGATTTCCTGACCACGATGTAACGTCTTGGTGGACCCTAAATTTAATGTGAGTACAATGCTTTCCTAAAATTAATGCTTTTGTTTGTATTCATGCAGACTGTAAGCAGCCTAGACTGGCACAGCAGATCTGTTAGGTGCTACACAAACAAGGCACAGAGGGATGTGTGCTATGATCTCTGCCCCACCAGGACCATGTTGACAGTGAATTTACAGTGTTGGTATACAAAACACATTAAACAATTTAAATTAGAGGAGGGCAAGGCAGCTGTGAGATGTTATTAATCCTCGACTATATAAGCACATCAAGTATCTATGTATTTTCTGTTTTCCTGTAGATATCACAACAGAGAAAAGTTCAACAGAAGGGCCTGAAGAATGTTTCTTGCCAAGGAAGGGCAATGCAAAAGTTATCCATACTCTCTTCTTCTTCTTTCTATTTTTAAATTTTTAAAATAATTTCCTTGTTTCAGTTGCTTACAAAAAATTCTCCTTGAGCATTAAGGGAAAGTACAGGCAAAAGTGTAAGGTGCTTCTTTGCCAACTGAAAATGAGGATGTTCAGGCTCAATACTAAGGCAGATTGCTCTTTTGGTGTTCATAAGTAATGGGAGGAGGGGGGTGGGCAAAATTCAGGGAATGGCATGCACATACAGCAAAGAAAGGACTTAAAGGAGGGAACCGAAGAAAAAAGACAGAAATTGGTATGGTTAAAGTGATGTGCTGGAAAAATGTTTTTCCAAGGGACATTCTGAGCAGATACGAATGGAAATGATGCTGTTGTTGCCCAGGAAAAAAATCGCTACAGACTTCATCCAGAAAAACACATCCAGCTCATTTTCTCTGTTCATATTCTTGTGAGAAAGGGTGGTAAGAGTTACTAGTCACTAAACACCAGTGACCTCTTGTAAATCCTTGGGATCAGCAAACAGCCATGATGAGTGTTAGGCAGTAATTCCAGTGCGGCAGAGCAGCAATTCCTCAAGTGCTGAGTGTGGAAGAACTTGAGGAAAATTTAGTCCCTACCCACAGGTTTCAGATTTTTTGCTTGTACTGCCTAATAAAAGCTGAGAACCACATAGGTACAGTACCCATATTTTCCTGATCTGTTAAATTCTTCATATGCTGTTTTTAATACAAAACTACTGCATTTTTGTTTGCATGGCCACATATCTTTAAAAAAGATCCCAAGTTATTAGTGTGAAAAAAAATTATAAAAGGCTTTTATGAGAGATAATAGTCTGTAATATTTTCTCTCACACTAGAGTTCCTCTTCTCTGTCTCCAGCCTCAACATTAGATAATTATACTTTTTAAATTTTTCAGTGATTATAATGAATATGGTGCAACTGAAAAATAAGCACTGTATAAGTATAGAGCCTGCCAATTTCCTTCCATTCCCATCCATCTCATAATTTGTTCCTTTACGCTGGTTTCCAGTAGCCACTCTTCCTGGTAGCAGAAGCACTGTAACACTGATGTCTGCTGGCTTCTTTCTTTGTCATTTCCCCTTCAAATATATAGCTTACTGCTCTTCTCCAAATGGCAAAAACTCTGAGGAGCAACCCCTTGCTTAACATGTCAAAATGTGAGTTCTGGCGGGCAATGGCTTTGGTTTCATTCCCTCGAGATCTGACGGTGCCAGAAATCAAAAGCATAATTTTGCAGATGTTGAGATCCTGTAAGCCCCCTAGGTTGCAAAGTTAAGCCGTAAAGCCAGCTGGCACTGTGTATGTGTGCTAAGAATGTAAAAGTATACATTTTTAGTTTTCAACCAACAATGACCAACCGCTGGTAACTTCAACAAAGTGGAGCATTGCTAGCTTTATTTTTGGAGGGTAAGTGGCTCTCTTTCCCCCGGGCTCTTCTTCTGTCTAGTGCTGCTGTTCCAAAGATGCTGTTCAGAAGTACAGAAGTTTCTTTGGTGCCTTTCCAGCATATCTGCTGTTCTTTAAAGAGATACTGCACTCTTGACAGCACCTTCAGCTGATGGCAGAAAATTTAAGAGTTATTTCAGTGAACATTAACCTTCTTGATTTCAAACTGTTTTACCTTTCTTCCAAAAGAAATGCATTCAAGGGGGAGGAAAAAAGCCCAACAATATCTAAATTAAAATGGGAAGAAGATGATGGGACAGCTAGCCAGCTTCTCTGCAGAGGGACTAGATAGTCAAAATGTGTGGGGGACCTTAGGCAGATAAAGTACAGTTCAATGCTAAGCACTATGAGGAAAATTGAAAAATACATGTTTAAATTTCTGAAGGGTTTGAACAATAAACAGTAGCATCGTATCTTTTAACCTGGATTTTTCCTTTCATGTATTCAAGTTTGTTCATTCAGTGCAGCGTGTCTTTGCTGAATTCTGAGAGCAGAGATAGCTGTTTAAAGCAATGATGCTGATAAGATGTTTTCTGAGATGTTTTGCAGATAGGACTGCGCAGAGTAGGGTGGGAAAAAGTTTTCCGCTTCCTCCAAAATGTAAGAATTTGGAAATGATTTTTATTTCTTAGTAGGACAAAGCAAAGACCCTTCATTATACATGAAACCTATTCATTGGAGAGACTGCCCCAATACAGAATGATGTTATGGTCCTGTGAGCACTCAGGATTTGATAGAGTGAACTTCAGACCAGATGATAGAATTTACCCCTGGTTAAAGAGCAGGCCGAGTCAGGATCTCATCGATGTTTTGTGAACAATGCAGCAAGCATTCATTTTTCATTCCACAATGTCCAGCCTTGTACTCCGACTACAACATTACTTTGAGCTTTTATTTTTCCAGGCTTTGATCAAAATTCCAGGACCTGAGGAACCTTTCCTAAAGCAAATTGCACCCAAACCACTAGGTTCTCATGCACAGTTTAAATTTCAATGAAGTGTTATTTTCCAATGAAAAAAAAAGTTTAATTGAAAAATTCCTGACAAGCTCTAATCCTATTAACTTCACTGTGGTTGCACATATGCTAATGAGAGCCGTGTGTGAGAGACTGTTGCTAAATTTGCAAAACACAATACCCAGGACATGCATATTATATGTAGTTTGACACAGGCACATATGGTTTATATTTTGTATTCTAAAACAATATTATGAGCATTTTATAAGGTTGCAAAAGTGAGTATTGTAAATTCAAGAAATGCAAAAGTTATTGAGGCATGCACTTTGGACTCTCCATCTCTCCAGTGTCATTTGCCATATACACCTTTTGCTTCCTCTTCGCTCTCTGCTTGTCTGTCTCATAGTCCTCTTCTCTCTCCTCAGTGCCTTTCCTCTCTGGCCAGCCTTTCTTTTTAGCAAATAGTGCCTCTCATACATGGCTCTAACAGGGCGCTAAATGCCATCATGAGTTTGTATTGTGCTGTTGCCTTCTCTTACCTTTTTTCTGTCCTGTCAGCTCAGACTAAGATATGCAGGGAAAAGGATATCTTCTCCATGAAGTGTGGGCTGTGATTACTGAGTAGGTGCATTGCTCAACAATAACTATTTCTCCAAATACATGTGTTATAACATATATTATTGCCTTTAGTTAAGCAATGGCTAACTACAAGGGATTATTTTTTTTGACAAGAGATGTCCTATGAAAATTATGTTGATTTTCCTATAACACTGCATCTTACTTTACAGATAAATAGTTATTGCTCTCTTGCTAGGTCTATGATTGATTCATTTTGATCTTCACTCTCCTAGATCTATGCAGGAGTCTTTGCTGATGTGCAACTCTAGTGAAATCATCAGGGCACTGTTCATGTCCTCTTAACTGTGAGACTGAAGGCAGACACACATTTCCTCAAGAAACAGAACAGTTAGAGATGATAGAGAAGGATGTCAACCCAAGGGGTAAGAACAACTCACTGCTTTCAGCAAAGTTAGTGGCTAGTCTAAGGTAGGTATCTGTGCTCCATTATTTATCAACGGAGAAATATGGCAGAGATGACTTCCTTTTCAGAGTTACCTATCTTAATTATCTATCTTTGCAGAGGATAAACTGTCTTCTGAAGACGTTTACTTCCTCTAATTAAGATATTTAAGTCATGCTGCTTAGACACCAGGAGTAATTCCTAGATCACTAAGTCACCATGAAATGACTTTCACAATTTGTTTCGGTTTCAGGTGACTCTTGAGCTGCTGTACTGAGTCCTGCTGCTTTCATGGCGTGCGGTCTTGTGTTGCTCTTGCACAATGGCAGAGAAATTGGCAAAAGACAGACTGCACTGTATGTGTCCTGCAGCAGAGAAGCTGATCTAAGCTGCATGTTCTGTGATGCACCCCAGCAATTCTGACGTATACGCATTAATATCATCCTGACCTGAAAGGAAGTGTTTTTATTCAGCTTGACAAGCTGAAATATTTAGAATCCCATTGACTTGACCCAAAAGAATGTATTTTGTTTACATTTTCCCTATGGAAAATTGGAACATTTCTGGAAAAAGAAACATTTTCCCACAGAAAAGTGTTTTTCACAAAAAAAAAAAAAAGAAGCTTTGATGGAACATTTCCAACCAGCTGTAATTATAGCACATGCATAAAAGGGGACAAATTGATGTTATAAGAGCATTCCTGACTGTAGTCTATCAATAATATGAGTGCTAGTCTATGTAAGATCATAACTTGTGAAACTTATGATATCTTTGTAACATTCATAATTCCTTAAAAATTCACATAAATGTACTAAAAGTCTGTGTATATTGACCTATGCTAAATTAAAGGGCAAAACCATTATTGGACGGTCATCCATTATGGATTGGGCACAGGCCACCAAATGCATGTTCATGTCTAAAGCTGCTGCTGCGTCTGATTCCAAGTCCCTGATGGGTTCAGTTTTATATCACTAGCGAGTCAAAAGATGCAAATGATAATTCCTGAAGTGTGAAAAAGAATTTGGCCGTTTTCAGATGAGCTGCAATCCAATTTTCTTGGACATAGGTACATTTAGGGGAGAATGGAGGGTTGTTGCTCTCCTCCCTGCAACCCCCGCTGGAAGTAACACGCTTATTGCGTTTTACACCCAGGTGTTTGCCATAGAATCTGACATATAACCATGCCCTGGAAAACTATAAACCAATATAATTTATAGAAATAAACTGAGTGAGAATCATTATTTTTTATTGGTACCACTTAATGTGCAGAAAAAGCACGCTTTCCAAAAATATGGAATAAACGTTCTGTTAGCCTTATTGGGTCCAAATGTTAGGGTTTAAATTATTTTACTATGCAAACTTTCTTTCATATCTTGGCAGTAGTGATTTCCATTTTTATTCCTTTGGTATCCATAATCTTATTAGAATGAAAAACATATGCTTTGAGATCATTGGACAGATCCCTTCTCCCACCCTACCCCCTTCTCTTCACATTAAAAAATGCACCGAAAAGACTGCCGCTCTAGTATCAACAGGCATGGTACATGAGAAAATTATGCAGACTACCAAGCCTGAATGGGAAAACCGTTTGAGAAGTGTAGTTGGCTCTCGTGCTTGTGATTTGCAAGTCATTAAAGGTGCAAAAGTCTCCAAACCTCCTGCTGGCTGCCATTCGGAGCCCCACTCTTTCTCCTGCAACAGGAGGTACTCACACCAGGATCACAGATTTACAATACAAAAAGAATACAGGCAGAGTCGAGCTTTATAACACTTCTGGGGATGTAACACTTACTGCAACCCATACATCTTGATGTATGGAATTGTATCTGTGGGGCTGAATTGTTAGCTCATTGTTATGGATTTGTGATTATCCTTTTTTGCTCATTAGCAGAGCAATGACAAATCTCTTAACATGCGAGCCCATCCGTTTGGTGTAATGTATTGCACATTCCACCTGGTTGCCTTTTAGCCGTGAGATACTCAGCAAATGACAAGGAATTGGTGGCCTGTGTTTAGATAGTTTCATGGTAGCAAATGGAATTTGTTTCTAATTTGTTTTTTCTTCATAAAAACACTAAATTCACATTAAATTAATGCTCATGTCATCTTCTGGCTATCAGAGGTATAGGCCTAACATAATACTCCCTTTTCTCTTCTGAGGCAGCTACTTCATCTTTTTATTCATCTGTGGTGTATCCTGTGTGAAACAAGCTTTTATTCATTCTGATGTCCAAAGCCGAAATGGCGGTTGAGATTCCTGTCAATAATGTGAGGGAAATATGAATTAAATGTATTGCAAATACTTCTGAATCTTCATATAAATGTAGCTCAAAGGTCGTACTTAAAAATAAATGCAAACATTCTATGGTATGTAGATTAACTATGAATGCACCCAAACCATCTTAATTCTACCTGGCAGTGACATCATGTAATGGCTCTTTGAATAAGATTAGAAATGTTTAACATCAAGTATAATCTAAACTCTGAATTTCTTTAGGGAGCTGTCATTTACTGAATTGCAGCCTATCACCTAATGATGCTTAGAAACATCACTGAGATATTTTTGGAAAAGGCATTTCTTAATCATTATTGTGGGAGCAGAACAAAGCTCGTCCCAAACACAGAAGTTACAGCTTGTCCTTTTTTTAATGACATTTTGAGACACTCTTGTTTCAAGATTTTCATTCTGCTTTCAACAGGATGAAGAATCTCCACTAATTTTATAGAGGTTGTTAAACACCCTCTGGATGTAGAGGACTTTGAGGACTTTCAATCAAGTCTACCGAGGTGGCCCAACTTAGAGGTGTCATTGAGAGGTGACAGGCTCTCTGTCTGATCTGCAGTGTTATCTTGACATCTTTTGATATGTATCGTATCATATGTTACGATTCCGGTGCTTTAGGAAGCTAGGCAAGGTTCAAACCTACCCCTTTTAAAAATGACGCTGAATTTCATACTTTTGTTTAATCCGTTGTTTGCTTACTCTAGTACCACTTGTGTACTACCTCGTGGTAGTGTGATACAATGAACTTTAGAACACAACGTACTTATTTGAACTCAACATAAAATGCACAACTTAATCCACTCCTAAAATGGTTTCAGCTTTCTAAGAAAGAGGAACTTTTAATCCAGAAAAGGCGCATCCATGATCAGAAATTGAGTTGTGCCAGCTTCCTTGGCCATGGAATCAAAACACCAAAAGAGATCAGAGTTGCTCCAATCATATTATACAGCTAATGCAGAGATGCAAACCCCTCAGCCTGGGTTCGTATCACTCAGTTTTACACACCTGGAGATGGCACATCCTTCCTCCACAGAAAAACCAGGCACTTCCAGAAAGTTGAAGATTCCCCTGTCTCTCACCACTGGCTATATCAAGATCCTGAGCTGACTGATTCCTAAACGTTACCCAATTTGTAGGCCATGATATTAACAATATCTTCTGATTAAACTGAGAAAGAACAATTGAGGTTGTTTGAACTTGTCATGAACTAAAGCAGTTTGTCAAATTGGCAGTTATGGCTGAACTATAAACTCAAGTCAAATTTTTCAAAATGAGTATATTAGACTCCAACCCTTGCATTTGGGAATCGAAATAAAAGGATTGTAATAGGTATGTAAAGAAAAGGACACTTATTTTAGGCAACCATAAAGCAGCTCCTATGCAAGTAATTTTAGGCACCTGAACTAGAAGACAAATATCATTACTTTCTTGTGTTTTTTTGTCAAACTGTAATTGAACATACTTTCAGCATGATGGAGAAGTGATCTTAGCTATAAATAGGAAACTCTTGAAGATAATTAACAGTCATTTTTTTTCTATTCCAGAAAATATCCGTAGAAATAACAAAATTAAAACAAAAATATTTTGCTGAAAAGGAGTAACTTTTCCCGGAAGACATGAGGACTGTTTTTCATTACTGTGAACCATGAGAAATACTGCAGCTTCATCAGTGAAGGCCTGACATACGATTTCTATCAAAGACACATTTCACTTACCCTAGGCTTAATCAGGACTACTCTTATACTATGTTCCCTACCAGCTGTTGTTGCTGCTGTTTGCTAGTAATTGATTGCTTTGTTCCTGGCCTGAGAAATAACGTCACTTAGTGCTTAAGTTTCTAATGGGCTACCAGTTTCTTCCTTTACCAAAAATTAATTGTGCCAAAAATCATGGGAAGGCCCCTAACAAAACTTGGGACGCAAGTAAAGTTTTGAGTATGTTTGCTTAATTTCATCCGTCCCCACATAAATTATACTGCACTGGTTATTCCTGACCCTCTAAAATAACACAAATCTGCTAAAGTATCTGCTTTCTTGTATGAGCCACACGTTCTATTTTTATCTCAGCAGTGAATCCAAGAAGTCAAATTACCCATTACTAATGATCATGTGGCTACAGTAGCTGAGAGTCCAGAAAATGTCGAGAAAATGCCTGAAAATATCTTTGGGAACTTATGAAAAAGCAGTAAATGATTAGATGAAGTAATCTAGATAGATATTTTTTTTTAAAAGCTCTTTAAAGAGTAGCATTCATGACCATTCTTGTTATGGATTTTCGTTTTGGCACCACTTATTCATCTAACTTGAGACTACATTACACCATTATCTCACTGAGACTTCAACAGTACTGCATGCAAGGGTAAATGTGCACCAGCACAGGTCAAGTCTGTGAAAAAGGGCAAACTTTCACTGATTTTCTTTTTTGATAAACAGTACTTGCTGAAAGGGACAGGGAGTTGGCCTTGAGGATTCACAGTTCATACATGTTATGGAAGTGATGAATTCAAGGACAGAAATGAGACTAATGTAGGGGTTCCCTCTTTTTTCTTGAGGGATTTCTCTTTTTATTACTGCATTTAGCAAGGTGGAATGTGCATGTGTATGTTTATTTAAAATTAAACAATACTTAAATATAATTGATGCTGGTTTTAAATGTAATTGATGCTTATGGGTGTGTTCTCTATATGGCTGGTTGACAGTCCCATTGTTAAAGGTACCGCCATCATTCCAGTCATATTCTCCAGAAAATTTGGGAGCTCTGGAAAAGTTCTGTGGTACATGCTCTCCTTAAAGGGTCAGGTAAGTTAGTGCCCCAAGTTAACGAGATCTTCGTTAGAAAAAACCACACTTTATATAGAAAGATGTCACAAGTTCACTCAAAGGTGCATGCATTCAGTTTTGGGAAATGCAAGACAATACTCTGTACAGTATGAAAAATTCTTTGGAATCTGCCTAGTGACAGGTTCTGTAAGTAGATCAAGCCTCAACATTCCTGTTAATGAAGTAAAGGAAGCTAGATATACATTCAACATTTGGTATTTTTTATTCCAGACAGGAGTTGGAAAAAAACATTCATTAGTTCTAATAAGTGAGTACTGAACAAGTCACTGGTAAGACCACAACATAGTTTATAGCGATTGGCATAAGAACTGGACCTAAATATGCAGAAAGAAAAGCTCTGCATTTTCCTTCAGTGCTTCTAATCACAAGAAATTAATAAACATTATTTTCTCTTCATGTGTGTCCAAAGGCAAAGGTGAGGAGAATATTTGAATCTCAGCAAGAAGAACTTGTACTGGTTGTTGTCCAGTCTTACAGTGCTACTTTCTGCAAAGGAAAGAATCAATCTACTTCTTTGTGTTCAGATGCTGATCAGTGGGAGTTTTGTTTGATTCATGAGTAAAGATCAAACCAGAATATTCTTCTGAAAGGCCTAACGTGGGTGTAATTTGAGCAGTATCATTGTCATGGGCCTGTTTGTGGGGAATCATAACGACTCTCTGATCCCACTTGCAGGACTCATCACACAAGCTTGGCATCATGCAAAACTAACATAAACAGTTCATAGTCAAAAAATTGTGATATAAGAGGTCTGAAGAAGAAAATGCAGGCACAATGTGTGTTTTAAAAGTCTTGGCTAAAAACAGGAGAGGAAAGGATCTTGCAAAAAAATTGCACATATGTCTTGTCCACTTTTTTCATGCTCTATGCCAAGCTATTATTGTTAAGTGTAATTTGCATTTCTAAACCCTAAGTGTTTGTACCATGACAGGATACTTAAAAATATTGAAACAAGAATTTTCAAAATGCGTATTGAAAATTCTGCCTGACCCTCTACTCTTATTGAATTAGATTACCAAGGGGGTCAAATATCATCACTAATTTTTCCTGAATTGCATTTTGCCACTGGGTGGAGGTGCATCATTTTCAGTCCCATGCCAAAGCCCTCCCAGGCCTCCATGGGCATCCCCTTCACTTCTGCCCCATGTTTTCCTTAAAATCTGTATATCTTGGAACTGTGTGCTAGGTATGCTTCATAACATTGCAATAATAGAGGGAAACATGCATATTGTTTATGAAAATATTCATAGAATCATAGAATGTATTGTGTGGAAGGTCATATTTAAAAATCATCTAGTCCAACCCACAGATATTGACATCATTCTTTTGGGAGAGACCAGCATCAAGGGAAATCCTGGCTTTATGAATTCATAGCCAAGTGAAGATGGGTTGCTGAGTGTAGGGTACTGTATCAAAGCAACCAGGGACATAAACCTAAGGGCACTTCTGCAGAAACACTGGCTTTTACAAGAGACCTATAAGAGAAGACCACTGAAGATGGGAAGGAAAAAAACCCAACCAAACAACAAACCATAATAATGGATCCAAAAGATTGTCCAAAAAGTGCAAGAGAGTTTCCTGTAGTACTTTAGAAAGTCTATATAAATGTTAAATTTATCATTTAAGAGTTTTTTCTTGTCCAGTCTTACTTTCTTGTCTCTTCTGTTTCAGATATAGAACCCATCTTCCTTGTTACTTCTAACAAACCGATTCTTATTAAAATGTTTACCTAAACCCACAAACAAAAGTTTTGGTGATATTTGGTCAAAACCACCTATCTTTAGTTTAAAGTATATAAAAATACACTCTTCACAGCTACTATGACAATAAAATTAGTGCTTAAAACCTGACTTACGTACGTCCCATTGAGGCTTCCAGTTTAAGCCAAGTTTTGAACAGGCTGGTTCAGTAGCTTTAGAGGTCTGAATGCCTGACATTCGTAAACATTTCTTCAGCTAGAACAGCCTAAACAAATTCCATTTGGACAATTTCAGGGCACTCCAGAACTTCTTATGGCTTCTGTGTTGGTGGCAGACTAGAGTGATTCATCTGTATGACAGCGGAGTGTAATAGCCTTGATCAGGGACCTGGGCTTCTCTGTACAAAGGAGGATACATGCCCAAGAGAAAAAGATGCATTGTTTGCAAACTACCTGCTAAACATGCATCACTATGAGTATCTATGATTACACCGTGATTTTTGAAATAATGAAGACATGCACAGATGTAAAGATAAGTAAATCTGTGAATAATACATTTTTCTCTCTGCAAGATAAGCCCCACTAGCTTGTTTTTGTCTTCTCTTTTTTCCGTTTTCACCCTCACCCATGCTTTTTGTTTAAATAAATACAGAACAAGAAAATATAATGTGCGCAGAAATCTGGTCTCAAGAACACCCTCAAACAAAAAAAAACCACAAAACCCGAAACCAAACAACTTAAATGAAGAGAAAATGTCCATACTGAATTTGAAATAAACTCTATCTGTTTTACTTTACACGTGCATTTTCAGAAAGATTTAACAGAGCTTTAAGTAAAGAACATTGGCTGTTCTAAGCTATTACGTATAATAGGTTTCATTGCCTTACTGTCCAATAGTCATATATTGAGTGCATAGTTACGACTAACGCGTTTCATCCCTCAGCAAGAGTAACATGAGAATAAAGGACACTGGAAGGTGTTACCTGTTCGTGAGGAGATCCAGCGAAGCTGCACCGTCCTTGTGGAAAGAGAGAGAAAAATATCCTGAAAATCACTGACCGTTATTTTTACAGTTTCTTGAACTTTACGTAGGACTGAAAGACAAGGATCTCAGACTGTGCGGGTCAGTGTCAATTTTTCTGCTAGAAGGACAGGTAGAACATCCCCTTAATTTCTTTGTAGTTCTCTGCTCCCTTGTCATTCGCATTCCTAGCACTCAGAGCCCAGGAAAACCCAAGAAAATGCCAAAATTTTTGGTGTAGGTTTACTGCAACGCCTTTTAAAATTTTTTAGTAATGAGGAGCCCTTTGCATCCTGTGTTAGCTTGTAGGACTCTGTCTTTCCAGTGTCTTGGATTATATTGAGACCACAGTATCCTTCCTGCCATTCAAGTGAAATCCTCAACAGAACTCCAAATGACCTTATTTATTCCTTAATAAGCAGGCTATGATATCTATTCTTAACTATGGCTGCTCTCTCAAGACAGGAATTCCTGTGTGTAATGGATGAGAACAGATTTTGTGTAATAATGGAATACACAGAACTAATTTGAATATTAAGTTTGAGTTTAATAAGTATCATTTTGGAAAGGAGTGACCAAGATAACTAGATCCACATCTCTATTCATAATAATTAGCCTTTATGTAAACTCCTTACCTCTTTTTGCCCTTCATAAAACTTCTCTTAAATCTTTACTCTACAGACTGATGTAAAACTAATGTTTTGAAGTAAATCACTAGGTAGAATTATCAAGTACTTTTAGGACATCAGTGCTTTTCCAAAACTGGTAAAATGGTTTCCAGTGTTACACCAAGAAATACACCAAGTATTGTGGTGTAACTAAACAAACATTTTGATTAGTATATCCTTTAAGATGCAGAATTGCGATACTGTTTTTTAAAGTTTAATTTATTTTACTTGCATAAAACTGACTTCATCTTCCTCCTGTTGACTTCAACAACAAGATGGAGAGTACCTCCCTCCAGTCTGCCTCACAAGATATCTTCTCTATTTGTGAACTGTACTGAATTATCCAGTCACCTTGTAATCTTTAATAAACAAATTAAGCTGAAATCTTTATGGTTTGCTTTTCTGTATGGCTGCAAAAATCATTTAAATTAGACAGCTTCCTGAAAGAGCTCTCGTGACCATGTTTACCCAGTGGGTCTCCATCCTCTTTTCGTTCAAGACTTTCCTTAGAAGATCTGAT
The DNA here is from genome assembly GCF_000710305.1 of Buceros rhinoceros silvestris. Lineage (NCBI taxonomy): Eukaryota > Metazoa > Chordata > Aves > Bucerotiformes > Bucerotidae > Buceros > Buceros rhinoceros. The sequence continues at coordinate 19,328 of NW_010405274.1, read as the reverse complement.
GATACGGTCCCATA
>NW_010405274.1:17249-19224 GCF_000710305.1 Buceros rhinoceros silvestris | reverse complement strand
CCAACCCCCCCCCCCCCGCCACATACATTTGCATAGTCGCTGTATGTTGGTAGTCCCATATCTATCTATCTTATAATCACAGAATTAGAGCCTGATTCTTACACTTCTTCAAAGCAGCCTTATGGTTCTGGCTGATTCAATGCCACCCCAGAAGCTGTCTGATATTGTGTGAATGTCCATAATTATTCTGTATACACTACTCAGCTGCCTCTGCTATATCTCTGAAGTCACCTCTGAAAAGATCATGTCTCTCGCTCCCTCATCACAAGAACTAGAAAATCTTTTTGAAAAAAAAATCTTTTTGAAAAAAATCTTTTAGAAAATCTTAAAATCTTTTTGTCTCCACACACTGACAAGTAGCCTAGTTTGCACTGAAGAAAGAGTCAGATTATCACAACCATTAAAATTATTATGATTGTGATAATACATAAATCTCCTGTTCTTTTGCAGTTTAAAAAAATACTAATTTTCATCTGAGATTAACTATCCCTGAGTTCATAACACTTCTAAATTCTTCTTTTTTCTTTTGATAACTGGTAACATTTTCACATTTTCTTTTGAGGTTTTCTAGAACAAGGTAAACAAACATCTCTGAGGGCAGTTTGGGGAAGAATTGATCTTGTTTTACCTCCAGGAATTGGAATAGATGATCTCTTGAGATTCCTGTTGTCCTAATTTCTGTGAGTGTGCGATTTATCATCTTCAAGGTTTTTCAATAACACTGATTTCTAGTCCTCTCAGAAAAATTTATTGAAAAGTAATAGGGACTAAGGAAAGAAGTGTAGTAAGGAGGAGTTTCGTAGATAAGTTCCTCAAATTCTTGCAGATGTCAGCCAGCTATGTTATAGGTGATTATCTTTCCTTTGTAACCCTCCTATGCCTCATTCATGTGACATGGAAACGATTACATGAAAATGCAGATGTAGATTCCAGTAATCTCTTTGGAATAGATAAATAGTCTTTGAAATAATTTACAAATGATGCACAAAATCTGTGGGCCATCTGCTCACTGTTGGGGAAAAAAACACGTTTCTCCCAACAGGCTTTTTGTATGCAGGATTGCTCTTTTCACACAGCAAGGAGAAAAACAATAGATAGCCAGCAGTCTGGAATGCAACTCACTCACACACGCTCTCAGAGCTGCATTATGGTAATCTCTTTTGAAAGCAATTAGGACAAGAACTCTGTATATTAAGAAACTGTTTTTTCTTCAGCCACGTGTGCAACCAGGGCAAGGACCACTCACAGCAAGAACTGCCTGTGCTCTCTGCTCTCCAGGTAGCAAAGGAATTGAGGTGAGTGTAAGATGGAAGGTGGTAAGGTGGGATTATCACAACAGATCACAGTGGGTGCTACCTGTACTCCAATATCTGCCCCTGACACACTTAAGTACAATTTCTTCTGGTGTTATTCCAGTATCTTGTGGAGCTCTGCCTACACAAGTCATTGACAAAGGCTTTCCTTTAAAGTCCTTTATATTGATTGTATAACATAAAAATCAACTTTAATTTGGAAGTAGGAATGACCTTTGTTATGCATCGCCCTTATAGCAGCTGATTCAACAGTTACAATCTTTTTGTATTAGTGACATGTAGACTGCACTTTAAGAATAACGGTCTAGAGGTCTTTTGTCTGATTCTTAATCATGTAGGTCACATAAATATTACTAGTGTTTGCACAAACCAAGTCACAGAGTTCTTGGTGACAGAATTGTCAGACTAGATGCAGCTGATCTAAGAAGGATAGTCCTCTGTTGTGAGTCATAGTCTGCACGTGGCCATATCAGCACTTCAACTTTTCTTGACAAGCCCATCTGTGTCTGTTGGCAATGCTCTCTGGCTTTGACCAGAGTGGAAACAATTCAGTACAGTTCTGAAGTAATTAAACGCTGGCTGTCAAGCAGTAAGATTCCCATTGAGAAAATGGCTCACTGTAACTGACAGTCACATTCTTTCTGCCAGGTAGATCCTGCTGA
>NW_010405274.1:10227-17178 GCF_000710305.1 Buceros rhinoceros silvestris | reverse complement strand
TGCTGAAAATTCCTGATGTGAGAAAGGTGAAATAAAAGGTTGTCAGTATTTGATGTGAATTACAGTGGGTGAAAGCGATCTTGGAGCAGCATGAGATCAGGTGAGCTGCCAGCATGCACCACCATTCTGACTGAAGTGTATTCATGGTGACTGTGAGAGAGCACTTGAGCAGGCAGGCACAGGAGTTCTAGGCTCCCTGGTGTGATGCATGGTCTTCTCTTGGTCTTGCATCAATCAACAAAATGTGGAATAAGTGGTCTCAGAGTGGAGTCCAGTATGTTGACAATGTGTAGTAAAGAGGTAAAGGGTAGAGTCATGAAGAGAAATGGTGCAAAATTTCCAGGTAGATCCAGGATATTTAGCTATTAAATCCCACTAGATTGCTATAGGTCTCAATTTTGGCAGCTGGTTTTATGAGATATCACACTCTTACTAGGAATGAAGTCAAGACGGTCTGAATGCAGCATGTTTACTCCATCACATTAATTTCCTGAGTTCCACAAGATTTTTGAGTTTGAAAAAATACACACAAATTGTTTCGAGGCATTGAGCTCTAAATATCAGTTTTTATATCAGTTTTGATCATAACGAGACATGACTAACCATACAGAAACTGGGGCTGACCTTACGATGAGCTGAGACCGAGTGTTAAAGCACGTTTCACCAGAGGTGGTAGGCTTCTAGAAAGACTGTTGATATAAAAACTAAAAAGAATCAACCATAGTTCAGATCTGTGAGGTAAGTTGTTCAGCTTGATCTTGAGGAGTCAGTCATCCTCATACGCTTTCCCCAGTTTCTTGGGCAATGCTTTCTATTCACCCAAACTTAAATGATTACTTACATGACCTAATTTGGAAGAAAATACTCAAAAGCTCAGTCACCGGCCAATGCAAGGCCATCCTTCAATTTACCATATCACACACTACTAAGGAAAACCCCATTGAACTCAGTGAAATAATTTGAGTAAATACTTGTCAGTGGGAACTCGTGTTATGTTAAGAAAAGTAAAGCTGATTAGATTCATGCTTGTTTATGATATAAAGAGAGAGTATTTTTCCCCACTTCTCCTATCAAGTTTTACTTAACTGTGTGAAATATTTTCGTGCAACTGGTAGTAATGCTGCTGTGACGGGGTACTGCCCCAAGGGCATACTATCTTGGCTTGCTGTCATTTCAAAGTCTCAGAAATAAAAGCTATTTAGATCATTTGAGAATTTGGATGAGAATCTGTAGTACAGCAGTGTTGCCACACAGAATTCCCACATACGGTTTTTGTTAACCATTGTCTGTTCAAAGTGCTAGACACTGGCCGTGTGACTCCTATAAAACTTTCTTTTGTAATTTATTTATCTAGGAAACCACAGTTTATGCTCATTGTCTGGTTTCCAGTGAAGTTTTGCTTTTATTTTCAGCTGAACTTACTGAGGCACAAGGAGGTCAAACAACTAGTGAAAGGTCACTTAATGATATTAACCAATGACTGAGTCCAAATCATCACCTAGTGCCTTCTGGCTAGTTGAGAAATATTTTAGGATTTTTTTTTTACAGTGATGCTCTTTTCTACTCACCTGTTTAAACTCCTTCTTATGGAACCTGTAGTATAAAAGCCTCACACATTACCTCAGAGTAGTTTCATGACTGCATTTGTGGAAAACCATAGACAAGATAATTTTGTAGATGTGGACTGTATACCAGATGAGAATATACACCATTACATACTCCACAGTCACGGTGTTCTAGCTGTCCAGGCTTAGTGATTTCATGGGCCTCACTGCTTTTCCTTCTATCCCCCTGCACAGGGCACTGTGAATAGAAAACTGTGGGAAGAAAAAGAGATGGAGCCTAGATGGAGCAAAGAGTTCTGGCTTGGAGTTGTCACACTTGCTCCACTGTGTTCACAGATTTGTGAAAAACCCTGGTTATAATGATAAAATCTTCATATTAGCCCGTGTCAACTAGAATTATTAAATTTTGATCCTTATAGGAATCTGATAGTTCATGAGTGTTCAACCACTGCCCTTTGCTTCATCCATTCTGAAGTTAAAAAAAATTGTCCCCAGTGACAATGCCTGTAGTTTGACTTTTTTTCTAGATGGCAGTGACAGGCAGCAAGACAAAAGGTAAAAGAGTCAGGATTAGAAAGGAGCAAGATTAAGTAAAAACAGTACAGTAAGCTCTAGTCATCAGACAGCATTTGAAAGACAGAAGAGTAATATACTTTTAATTGCTACGTCATCCAATCATTTGCTTAATTCTAATGCAGCAAAAGAAATTGAATTTTCTGATTGAATAAACTGCAGGAGTCACAAGAAAACTGTCAGCATAAAAAACAGAACAAAAATGAAGATATCTTTTGCCTTTATACAAAGGTCCCCTCCAAGAACTGCCTGCTTTCATCCTAGGTCATAACTTCATATCAACCTCCATCTCTGTGCGCTGTGTAGACAGCAGAATGGTCAATGAATGCATGTGAGAACCAGGCAGTGTTGGAGGACACTGGTGCATGATGTTAAGTTGCACAGAAAAACTACATGGGTATGTCTTCATCATAGACCTGGGCAGTGAAACTATATGCCCCAGCCTAAAAAGACAAGAAACAGGAGAAGCAAAATAAATACAACAAGTAAAAACTTTATTTGATTGGCAGGAACAGAGAACCCCTTAACAAAACTGTTCAATCTTCTGGAGGGCTTTCTCTGCAAATGACTGTTGATGGATCATCCCGCTTCATGAACCTGCTTTCTGGGAGAGGAAATAAAGTAATTTTACAAGTGTTGTAAATGCTCCGGGAGACACTTTATTGTTCTTCCTCGCACCCATACAAAAAGCTGTATCACATCTGTGGGTATGCACTGCATACCGTGCTGACAATTCCAGAGGATCAAAAATTGCAAGACTGATTTGCAAAACTGTGGGACTAATTCCCAAAGTATGTGTGTATTTCATCTGATCTTTTTAAGAAAGTCTACACTTAATTATTTGATCTGCATTTAAGTCTAGAATATTTCACATCCCTTTTCAACCCCAGAGCTCCTTGATCCCCTAAAGGGTCACTCTAGAGTCCCAGCTCCCATACATGCATAAGATAAAACGATTCAGTACCTCATTCCTAGAGCTCTCCTATAATTTCTAGTCTGATCAGCTCTATCACCAGCCATTTATCTCTTCATTTCACACAGCTATTTTTCTCCTCCAAACATATATATCCTTAGTTCTTCACCTGTTTTTCAATAGCATTTTTTACCATCTTGGAAATCCTGAAAAGAGACATTTTTCCCTCCTGCCCCCATCTCTCCATTCACAGTAAGGCTGTCCATCTCAGGATTCCTCCATTTGACCAGTTTAGCAGGAGGAGGGCTAGTGGAAGGACACTTAAGAGCCAGAAGACTAGGAATGAAGATTCTCATCTCTGGGAATTTGGGCCTCTCCTCTCCTCTCCTCTCCTCTCCTCAAGGCTGTTTCATCCTCATTGGAGAGGAAGACCAGCTGACTTTTCCCCATTAGGTCTTCTTTCCAGGAAGAGTGACAGACAATAAGAGATTTTTTTTGCAGGAAAACTAAAATTCAAGAGGAAGATGGAGATGTTCTTGTTGAGCTGGCAATGGCTCCAGCTACAGATGACAGTCTCCTCTCCATCCCCCACCAAACCATAATAAAGATTGCTTCCTGCTGTATAACAAATTATGAACACAGCGTCTGCAGAGTGCACTGATAAACCTTATCACCAGCTGTTTACAGCTGTGACAGAAAGCCTTGGCTAGACATTAGATCCCATTTTTCTTCTCATGTCATATGGTCCTCACCACCTGCCAGAGGTCAGCATTGTTTCACAGCAGGGCTCTGCCTCTCTTGATTGCCATGCTACTGTTTCTAGGCAGAATTCACCACATAATAACCTGAAGCCGCAGAACATGCTGGGTCACAGGAACTTTAGTGCTGGGACGCAAGTCCCATCTTGCTTGTTGTCTGGTGCCTGCCAGTAGCCAATACCAGCTGTTTCCTATTGTAGATCTACCACACCGCAGAACACTGCAAAATGTTTTTAGCAGAGATGGGAAGTCCAAAGGAAGCAGACAGGATGAAAGGAAGGAGAGTTCACTCTGGCTGCTGGCACTGTAAAAAGAACTGGGAGTAATTTAGAAGAGAAATACCGAAATACTTAAAAACTTCAAATAAATTGTTGCTGCTGCTAGCTGTGTTTCTGTCACCTCCAGAAACTATATTTCTATATTCAGATACTTGGTACAATTTCTTTTTATCTTCCTGGTAAGGTGAGCTAATGGTAACAATTTCTAGAGCTTGAAGCTGTTCTTGGGTCGTCTCCAAGAGACAGCAGTATTTTCAACATATGTATATATGCATGCGTGTATGCATTTCAACAGTGTTACTAATACTCTTGCTGAATTTTAATCTGTATATTTACACACATATAACTTTAACCCATGCACAGATATGCATGTGTAAGAGCTGGTCACGTTTTTCTAAAAGGTGGTGTTTAGTTAGAGATTTAGCTTTAGTTTTTGAAAGACCAGAGCCTGTGGTCTTTCATCTTGCAAATGGCCCCCTGCCTTTATCATAAAGACAAAATCACCTCACCACCCTGTTATTTAGGCCTTGCAAATGAGCTGCTAGGGAAGTGGCAGTTATTATAATCCATTTACAACGAAGAAAAATGAGTTATAAAATATTTGTGATTTACCAGACAGTACTCAATGTATCTGTGGTAGGTAATAATCTCATCTTTTCAAATGCAAACTCTGGAAAATTGGACCTGTATTTTTTTATATTAGTTGGGAAATACAAAACGCCATGAGAGCTTGAACTAAAATGTTAATGCTGTATAATACTGGTAATTAGGAACAGAACTAAAAAAACTTGACTCTCTCCCACTCCCACTCTCATGTGTAGTTGTATTACAATGTTGTGCAAGGAGTTGCAGCAATGGTCTTAAATTTATTTGCTTGGATTAACGCCTGACCCATCTCAGAAAATGATTCTATGACCTGAGCTGAAGGGATATATTTTTTTCTGCTACTTTTCCTAAGCTGTACTCCAGAACTTAGGATCTGTCATAATTTTCAAAATTTTAAAAATATTGTGGTAATTGGGACTAGGTAGTAAATAAAGTCAAATTCAAAAGGAATAAATCTACTGCAGGCATACAGTTCAGTGCAAGAAGAATGAAACTTTGGGCAAGTTACAAATTATTTTGGTTTTAAGTATGTAGTGGAAGAAGGAAAGTTTTATGACCGATGTAAAGACTGAACTGGAAGGTGGGAGACCTGGGTTCAATTTGCAGCTCTTCACAGACTTCCTGTGTCACCTTGAATAAGCCATTTACATTTCCCAGTTCTTCTCTTTCCTTCCATCAAAAAAGGAATAATTACATCTACTAACATCACAGGAGGTTTGTGAGACTAACTAACTTAAGAAATGAGACTAACAAGTTTTAGAAAAGTTCTGATTTTTGCCAATTACTCTGTAATCTCATGTTCTCAACATGCTCAGAGGATAAGACTTCAGAGCAACCTGGAGGGTGTATCTTATCTCCTTTGCATATGAGGAACTATATTGGACTAAGCTGGATGGGAGGGGTTCTGTTAATTGGTACTGTGTATCTGGGAAGATTGATTTCTGTTGCTGCTCTGGGCTGGTGTCATAGCTGTTACTCCTAAGTTAAAAGGGTGTCTAAAATGCTCAGCGTATCTGCAGCAAATATAATATTTAAATAATTAAATAAATAAAACTAGCAGTGTCTGTATAGGGATAAGAGACATTTGAGGAGACTTGCAGTTTCACAGAGTTGAAGTTCTTACATCTTGTTAGAAGTTTGCAATGAAAAGAGTCTTCACGATTATAATTCTTTTTGTTTGACAAAACTTAATTCCTTTTTATTTGCAGTCATTTGACATCAGGATACATTCACAAACACTGCGTAGTTTGCTTGTGTTGGTGCATGTGTGTATTTACACGTGTGGGCATGCATTTGCATGTGTAATGTGTATGCATAATGAAAGTTGTCTCTGAGTGCATGAACTTGTGTATGAAAGTAGGAACAATAACTTTGGTATTGCAGCTGTGGCTGTTTTCAAGATCAAAGTGAAATGAAAACAGTAAAAGTAAAAGAAAAGAAAGGGGAAAAAAAGAAACATAAACCAAAACTATTATTAGAGAAGAACAAAGGAACTGATCCCACAGACAGTTTTTCAACAGCTGGCAAGGTTCATCAGCTATTTTTTCTGGTCTAGTGCCGGTCCTGTTAACTCTGTCATTTTTCCTGTTTTGTTTTGAGTACTTTTTTCTGTTCATGAGTATCACATAGTTGGATTGATTTCAATTATGCAGGTGTATGTATTAAGTAAAACCATACTGAAGTCAAGGAAGTGCAAAAATCAGCACCCCCAATAGTTCTGTAGGGACTCATTGCCTTGATCTGCCAGGCAGGCAGCCTTTAGATAATAGACATCTAACAACAGGTCCAGCATTTCAATCACCCTCCTTGGATATTGTCATGCTGTAAAGCACTCCTCCAAGTAAGCACCTTCCTTCCCTTTTTGTAGCGAGCTGAGAGAGCCTCAAGACTGCCAGGCATTGACGTTCAGAAATTGTACCAGTCATCAGACAGTCAAATGACTCAAAAATCACTACTAAATAAAACTGGGAAACTCCTGGTTTCTTTTAGTTTCTTCTTTCTAGCTTGCAGTTCTGGTGTAGAAACTGGAATCTATTTATTTTATAGGAGGAAAGCTGAGATTCTTGCTTAATCATATGACCCCAGGACCTGAAGCTTAATGGAAAAGAAACAGCAAACTGTCATAAGACTCAGGATGCAAATTACGAGAATTGGCAATGCTAATATCCTCTACTTCAGAATCTTGGATTGCCTAAAAGAGATGGGCTTTCAGCATCCTGCAGAAACTGTGCGTGTATCCAGAAGTTTCATCCATAAAT
>NW_010405274.1:0-10135 GCF_000710305.1 Buceros rhinoceros silvestris | reverse complement strand
GCTGAAGCAGCTTCTCTTCCTTTTATGGGGCTGATGAAAGTATTGTAACTGGTAGCAAAGCTTTTTCACTACCAATAACATTATTCCAGGAATAGATTGTGAAGGAAACCTGAGAGAGTATTTTTAAGAATGTGTTGGTTAAAGAAATTTAACTGTCTAAAAATGGGATCTGCCTATCAGGAGTAATTATCTACAGTTAAGGCTTTGGAAGAAATTAATCATTGGAATAAGGGAGTGTAACTTCTGACTAAAGTGGAGTCGAACCCATAGGTAGGGTGCAGATAGAAACAATAAAAACTGTTTGGTTTTGTCTCTCTTGGGAGTATTTTCTAATTATGTCATCTAAAGAAGATGTTAATTCACTGAAAACCAAAACCGTAGATACAGCCAAAAATAAATCAAATCAATAGATGATTGTTTGCCCCATTTGTGATGTTATGATTAGTTCATGACAGGTAAATCATTATTATTTCCCATTGGGTCAGATTCAGAATTCCCTCTCTCAGCATCTGTTTCTGGCAGTGCAACATCTATAAATGTCTGCCTGGACACAGGAGGGGAATCCAGATACAGATTTCTTACACAGTCCCTGTAGAGATGCTATGAACATCAATGAGTCATTCCTTACTCCTGAAAGTTAAGAAGGAGCTGTCTAAAACTAGCCAGTAGGATAGACCAAGTACAGGGATCTGGAGTTAGCTTTTTTCTTTTAAACAGCAGCTCCTAAATTCTGGATACTGATTAGGCATCTTCACCTGCTTCAATACGGAGCAGAGAGAACCTTGCTGAGGAACTTTATTATCTGAATTTCAATAATTGCTCAGAAGTGAAGACTTGCATGGAAGGAATTTATAAGCATAGCTGCCCTTCTCTGTAAAGCTTATCCCATCAACAGTGAGTAAGCAGGCTGGCTGCACAGATGAAGACAACTCACTGCATCCCTCTTTTCTGGGAGCAGAGCCACTGCACAGTTAAGTGCAATAGTCATGGGGGCAGTATGAGCCTGTAAGGCTGAATGGAAATTATACCAAGATCGAATTTTCCACCTGCTCAGCACATGGTTCTGACATTCTGATTTTGTAAACCATTGCTTCCTTCAGTCTGGATGAAAGCCACCATGATTATTGTGCTCTGCATGGGTCCGTGCTCATCCACCAAGTTCTGTTTGCGTCTCATGAATCAGGTCTTCCTGAGGGGCAAAGGCATAAAAGGTGTTCCTTGCCTTGCATATGGATTGCTTGGAGCTCAGGCCAGGCTAGTCATGGACCTGGTTTACTGAACTAGCAAAAGCAAGTGTTCCTCAGTTCTTTCCCCAGGAGCTGGAATGGAATCATGTCTTTCTTCAGGCTACCTTTAATTCATATATATTAAGCTCCTTCAAAAGGGCTTTGTTAGATTTTGATCATGACCGTTCTTGGGGCGAGTACATTTAGCTTTGGAATTACTTGATAACACGTGGAATAATATTTACCTTGGCCTACTATGAGAGGAAAACAGGAATATTTCAAACTGTGTTCCACATGTTTACTTTTTAAATCCTTCTAAGCCAGCTAATTTTTACACTGAGTCTGTACATTCATTACCTGGTATCACACACTCGAAGAAAATGTCTATGGACTAGAGCTAAGAGATCATGTTGATTTCCCTTCACACACAGAATCACTCCTTACAGAAATATTTGTTCCTAAAAGAATTGTTTTGTCTTGTTTAAGTAGCTAGTCAATGGTTCTACCATGAGTTCCTTTGGGAAAATGTTCTATTGGCTGATAGACCTTCACTATTAGAAACACAACTCTGGTATGTAGCCTATTTTTTTCTTGGATTATTTTGTCCCCTATAATTTATTATTTTATTTACCGTGATGTCTCTTTCTCCATGCAAATGAAAAAAAAATCCTTCTAGTGCATCATCAGTATTGAGGAGGATTAGAAATCATGCTGTGAAGCTTCATAGCTGGGATTTGGTCATAGATGGCCTGATTTTGTTGCCTGCCAGTAGGTAGCTTTTGTTCTTTCAAGCCCAGCATGAGATCCTGCCCTTCCTCCTGCTGCTGATTCAGAAGTTCCCACGTCAGACATTGCCAGCCTTACTGGATGTGTGAGAGGGTGTCTCTGATTCAGTATTTGTGCTAAGACAGCTGAGTTGCACAGAGCCCCTCTTTCATGAATGTGAATCTTCAGAGTAAGTTAAGTATGATAAAACTTAAACAGAAGTCTTATGAGAAGTCTTCTTCAATGAGGATTCCGTGTTAAAAGGTGGGTATTGGGATTGACCTGTTTTTCTGACTAGGGGTAATCCGCAGTTATATCTACCTAGTTTTTACAGGATGGAAGAGATACTACAGGTGGTAGACCAAGATACCTAAAAGTACTACAGTCACCTGGACTTGGGCCTCTCTGACTGTATTGACTACCCCTCACAGTGGGCTTTAGTGACCCACGGAATTGCTCACATCCCTTGCTCTGTGAGCTGAATCTCATGGGCAAAACTCAGCTGCTTAGACTTACATGTCTGCTGTCATCTGAAATGCCTTGATATATCCAAACTAGCCACACAAGCTGTTTTACCTATTACGCAAGACATGCAACAGACCCACACATACCTGGAGAGGTTTGTGGAGGTGGTGGAGCACCTTAAACATAGGCTAGGTACCTAAGTACTACCAGTGACGACTGAATCTCACTCTAATTTGTGAAGGATGGATATCAAGATGTCTTTCAAAACTTACAAGAATTTTATTCAGCTAATTTAACCACACGAGATCTTTCTTATACTGGAGTGTTTTAACGTCTTTCGCTAATGGTTCGTTTAGTAATCTAGATTTTAGTAGGAGAAGTAGAGGTTGAAAAAGAGAGTACTTCATTGATAACTGATCCAAATATGCTTTTAAATGATGGACAAAGCAGGGAGTTATCAAGTATGTGATTACAAAGGAGCTATCAAGTACATGATTGCAATGGCTCAAGGACATTTGGGATATTCACACTGTCATCTGGCTTAGCATCAAGCTTGAGTATCCTGATTAGAAGCGACTTCCTCTCCCCCTGACTGTATACTGAACAAAACATGGAGCACGGGTTCTCTGAGTCTCACCTGAACTGAAAGTCTAAAATCCACAGAGCATCTATCATCTACTGAAAGCAGTTGCAAAATTCTGTTCTGGAACTCTGATGATGAAATGCTTATTTATGAAAACTAGGCTTCTACCACAGTCTTTGTGCAATTCCACAGTGATGAGTCCCAAGAAATGCACTGAGACAAACTCTTCATTGCAAATAACCTGAGAAGGAACACAGTTATGTACTCAAACCACAAACTAAGATGTTTGCATGGGCAAAAAGTTCTCCTACTGATTATTGTCCAACTTTTAGTTGACTGTCATGTAGTAAAAATAATGAATAGTTTATGTCATGTGTCTTGCAACAAATTTTACGTCTAGAAGATGCTAACAAAATAATTTCTGTTGGATCAATTAATTATTTGAACTTCTGTGACAATAATAATACATTCAACTTCTTGAGTACATATCTGAGATAGAAAATGCCAAATTTATTGCGGTTTGCTTCACTGTCATAATTTGCACGTGAATTTTCTCTTCTCTGTTTCAATATGAAGATTTCCTCTGGCACAGCTTTTTGTTCCCTTTAATAAATGATGACAAAATTCATGTTGGTGAAACAACAGACTTGGGAATGTAAAGTTGACTTGCATGATAACAGTAAGTAAATTCAGGAAGAACAGAGAAATACCCATTATTGTTTCAACTGAAGAATATGATCAGTATGAAGGAGAAAACTCCCATAAACATATTTATTTGTATATGAGAAGAATGTTATTGATTTAACTATTTTAAGGGGATATTTTGCAAACACAGTTATTAACAGAACTAATAATATACTATATCAAGACTTACATCGATGAAATCCAGCATTATAGTTGGTCGTGGAATAATAGCTATGAAATTAGACCCTGGAATTTTGCTGTCAACCCTAAGAAGTAAGGAGACCCCTCTGGTGTAGTACGAGTTTTGTGCTTTACATGGAAACTTGCAATGCAGAGAATGTCTGCATTTCTGCTGTCTCTGTGCATTACAAATCATGAGCTGCATCCTCTCAAAATCATAAGATTTTCAAAAACATAAAGTTCTTTTGATTTATCTTATGTCATCAGGGGTGTTAGCTTTGAAGTCTTCAGGAGTTTCTTCGGGCTTAATATGTTCTTTCTAAAAACAGAAAACTAAGTTTTGTACTTAATCCTGAGCTGAAAAGCGATTTAAAAAAGAGAAACACGCACAACCCCTTTCTTGTGGCACCACTTATGAAAACTCTGAGGGTCCCCAGCACTAACCCGTCGCTTCTCTAGTGCGTTTCACTTGTATAACCGCATTTTTCTATTTGCCATATGACTTCTATATTGCAGTCTGCTCTACCATATTCTGGAGTAATTCAGTGTCTCTTTTCGTGTTTTTGCATTTGCTGCAAGCAGTACTGGTGAAGGTCATTGTCTTCCGAGAAAAGTGAAAACATAAATTGCCTTTACTTGCACATTCCTACTAGGAACGGGCTGTTGCCTGCAATTTAGATGACATGGCAGCTCAGGGTTTCCCAAGTGTCATGGTCTTGTTTATCTTTTTTAATCATCTTAGGCATCCTTTGTAATCATGGCTGACTGATGTGTGTGTACCAGCAAATGCAGAAATTTACTTTGGGTTGATGAGCGTAGCCCTAAAATTAGCAGATGGGTAAATGCAGCTCTTCCCTCAGAGCGCACAAAGGCACTTCCCCAAGCTGGAAAAGGATCCAGCCACACCCGGCAGAGCTGGGGGTGTGCTTTCATGCAAAACTACTTGTGTGGATGTGACTGCAAATAATTTAATGCTGAAGCCCCAGGGAAGCAGAGCTGGGGTGTGCCCGTTGTGACAATAACAGGCACAGCTTCCAACTTGGCAGCTTTTTTCAGCCTAAGCTTCAAGTGCTCACCAGAGGAGCTAGCAGCAATTAGCTTTCAGAGTTAGGTCAGGAAAGTCGTTCCTAATGTTAATTCTTTTAAACACAACCCATTCCTGTCCTGTACTTACACCACTGTGTAACCAAAGGTTTTGAGAAGGCAAGGTGGGATGAAACGTGAATATATTCAGAAGGTATTAATGGCAAGAGAGTACAAATATGTACATGTCTTCAGGCTGTTCCCTTTGAGCCATTATCCTGCAGGTGGTGCAGATGATGTTGTGTTTTGGAGGGGGTTTTTTGTTGTTGTTCTTTTTTTTTTTTTTGTCCCATCTCATTGTTTTAAACTGGTGTGTTTTCAAAACTATGTTGAGAGAGACAAAGGAGAGCAACTTCCTTTTCCTATCAAAAAATGCTTCTACAGCTCCCGCTAAAGCCCTGTGCTGCTGGAATTGCAAGACTTGTCACTGTTCTTCTCTTGTTTTTAAAAGCAGAGATTAACAATACTTTATGTATTTACTGAGTGTTGCTACCCAAAGGGAGTGGGTGAGTGAGCACCTGCTGATTGATACATAGAGTACTGAAACAAAAACCAATGTATTTTTGCATGCGCCCCAAAATGTTCAAAGTATACTGTCTTGCCCCCAGAATATATAGAACTACTGCACATGTAAATATACATTATGTATGTGCATTATTATTCATAATAAAACACTATGCATGGCATTGAAATATATATTGGTTTCAAACTTACTTTTTAAGCAGGAACTTGTCAGCTCTACCTGAAAATTTGTATGAACAAAATCATAAAAAATAGGAAGTGGTAAATACAAGAAAGATTATTCAGAGAGCTGTTTTTGTCATGATCTGTACCTTGACCTGTAATGTAACTGAACTCTGAAAAGTATTCATTCTAGATTAATACTTTTTGCATTATTTATAATCGTCTCTAAGTTAAGCCCATGACAGTATATTTATACTGGGGTTTTTGTACCGTAGTTTACCTGGAAACATGGATTGTCATGTTTTTCCTATGTCTGTCTTTTTTTTTCTGCACCTTTTTACAGATGTGATAAGTAAGGCAGATGGGTACCTTACATTCTTTAAAAGGAGCTAAAAGTTTCTCCCTTCCGCTCACATTTGCAAAAGGGGGCTAACTTTGTGTACTGCCATTGGCTAACTAAACTGGATTTAGAGCTGCACTAGGCTAAGAGTACTGCAACTTGCATGGGATCAAATCCTACTGTTTTGATGCTGGTGGGAACAAAACCAGGCTCACAATGTAGAGAGCTTGTATTAAAATTTGGTTCTGTAGAAGGTATGGAAAGAATATAGTTTCTTCTAAAATGATTTATTTAAATTGGTAGACTAGAATTATACTTAAAACCAAGTGTCTAAATGCACCTGTTTAAGTCAGCTTCTTGTTCTCTCAGGTATTTAGGCATTGAATTTTCCCCATTAGCAGCATGATTGACACTGTGGTCCTTACAATAACACATGATTATAACTCTGAAAATAGCAATTACGTAAAATGGAAACCAGATGTTGCATGGAATTTGACTCTCTTGGTTTCTCAGTGAAGTAGATGAATTTGTAAAGCAGAAAACCACAATCATTATTCAGATGGATTGTACATGAATTAATGACATAATATCTAAATCATATATGGTTGAAAATAATGATTAACTTCAGCTATCAAGATAAGCTAATGGAAACCAGATTTTTTTTTTTAAGAAAAAAAGAGCAAGGACATGCTCTTTTCAATATATTTTATCTTTACTGTAATAACAAAACCAGACCTGTTTTAACATTTTTTATCCCTCAGATATCATGGGTATATGTTAAAAGTAAACTCTTCACAACTTTTAACCTCTGGGAGTGAACTGAACGACCGGTTTTGTTGTTTCTCCTTGAAGGCAAGTGCTTTAACTTTTCAGGCTGGAGTAAGTTTGACCAGATCATCTCTCTTTAATGGTAATGTTTAGCGAACTAGCTTCGCCAAAGGTTTGGTTTTGCATCCACATAGCGGACAAGTGTCCTGGTAGTGCTCGCTCTGTGCAGCCATGTTGACAACACAATCCCACCAACGCACGAACAGACGCCGTTTGACAGGCTGGCAGAGCAGTGTGCCTCTGTGCAGAATAGCAATGCACATATAACGATGACTAGCACGCTGAGATCGCAACCCTCAGTTAGCAGCATCCTAAGTGGTTAAATTTATGAAAGCCTTGGCACATCATTTTCACTATCGTGTATTGTCAATGACATCATCATTGTAAAATTAGGAACTTTCTTTCTCTCTTTCCTGCAGATGTGGAAATTTGAAATTGCATTCCATGGTCCTGTGCCACATTTCATCAGCGTTTTTCCTTTGCTTTCTCCAAAGACTGGCCACATGTGGTGTGTAGATTGCTGGTGCTGCATGGGATCTCATATCAAATACAGCTACCTAATCCCAGGCGGACCTCGGCGGGCCCACACCTGCAGCTGATTGAATCCTCCCGGAGTACAAAGGCCTGATTTACAGCATCAAGGATACAGGGCCTGGTTGCAGCTGGGCTCCAGCAGGAAAAGGAAGTTGTTCATCATCTTGTGTGCATTTCATTAACAATAGTGTACCCGATATGTAGCTCATACAATAATTTCAAATCACTGACAGAGAGCATTATGGTCTTTGGCATTAGGAGGAAAAATACTTCAGGATGGGCAAATTAAACGTGAGCGTGAGGTTTTCATGCGACCCAGTGAAGGTCCACATGCTGATTTACGCTGGGAGGGCTAATCTTGAAATATTTTCTTGCTTTAACTTTATCCCATTTCTTTCCGTTTGTCTGATGAGCAGCCTGATACAGCACTGTGAGCCTCAGTGTACGAGCATGGGGGAAAGGCACTTCGAGTTACAACCCTTTCAGAAGAAAAGGCCTGAAAAACAGTACTGAAGAAAGGGATGATCACGGCTACAAACCTATTGTTGTCTTTAAAAACCAGGAACTCGTGGTTCAGAAATGCGCCTTGAGGTAAATTCTGTCATGGTCTTGGTGGGGCACAAAGGGATTAATCTACTGACATTTTCAGATGCTCAGATCTGCATTAGTTAGCTGCATAGCCTCAGGAGGAAAGGGCCACAGTTAGGATTATGTTCTTCAAGCCTCGGTGTCCTGCCCTTCAGTATCAACATCCACGAATTTAAAAGATGTTGTGGGTACTGTTTCCTGTCAGGACAAATCTTACACTCCTATCATTGGTCTAAAAAATTTATGACTGACTATTCAGTGGTTTGGCTCATCTATAACAGATGATTCTTTACAAGAAAGTTGTATTCTTCGTGAAATCACGTCTTTTGAGTGTTCAGCTCACTTTCCCCCTTTTTAAGATGACCTGGTTTCTTATATCAACAGATTTTTTTTTTTTTTAACAAAATGATTTTGTTTTCTTCCACTTCCCCTAGTCAGAAGGCTTACATGCAGGCTCATAGAAATGACTGTTGCATATCTGAGCCTTTCAAACTCAAAAGGCACACACTTTGGTTGAAAAATCTCTAAACTGAACTTGCAGTCTTTTTTTTTTCAGAAACAATTAAGTAGTTTCCTGGATAATGGTACTATTTACATTCATAAGTCATTGAACTTCTGCAATTGCAGTGTCAAATATAATTTAGATTTGAGCTGAAGAATCTTTAAAAAAATACATGCAATATCTGTACAAATTAAGCATAGTCTTGATGTTGCTAGGATAGATGACAATAATACAATAAATACAATAAACAATACTCTTATTTTCCTGGTGATCAGGGAATTAAAAAAGATATTTTGAATGACATAAAGTTTGAGAACTACACAATCATAAGGCAATTTAGATGGGGAAAGATTTGCACTCAGAATCTTAGTTCATTAGTTTTATTATAACATATCTTAATCCAGCAGTGTTCTTACTGAAAAGCAAGGAAAAGCGCAAACAACATTTCTACTTGAAAAAAGACTTTAATTGTTCTTCTATATCCCCATATTTCATTAACATGCAACATGAAGTATTTTGCTAGAAACAATTCTGCCTTATTTGTAAATGAATGTAGTAGGTGACTGCAGTTCTTTAATCAAGAAATAGGTTTAAACAATGTAATGGTAAAAATCTACAAAAAAGAAAAATAATTTTCCCCCAAATCTTATTCCTGTGTTCACATCTTACTTAACTGTGTAAATAATATCACATTAATTACTGCATTTTTCTTAAAAAAAAAAAGTTTGAAAAGTGTGTATTACCTACTTATTTGTGTAGATAATTTTAGAGGCAGAAAGCATGGGGAAAATTCAGCTGTGCCTGTTGGGTTGCTATGAGATTCCCCTAGGCTTTGGTGCTTGAAATTCTGAAACTACTGAGTAAACGTTGTTCTCGCAGGACATATAACACTGAGAAGAGGGGTCGTGAGACTGTTTCTGTCTCAGACTGTTTTTGAGATGGTTTTCTGCCTTCATCCATATTTCCTTCAGCACCCCATACTGAGCAGCATTTTCAGACTCATTTTTGTGGGTACCCAGTTATACAAAAATGATACCTACTTAATTTACTTTAGTCTCCCCAGCTTTTTTCCTGTTTTTTCCCTGCAGTGTCTCCTCATACATCAGTCCCAAACTTGTCATTCCTTGCTGACAATAAGGTCTGTGCTAGAGACTTAGCCCAAAGCCTTCAAATAGCTTCCTGTTTCTTTTTTCTCCCTGCACATTTTTGCAGACAGGGTCTGCTTCTAGCAGTGACAGCGCTCGATGTTGACAGTTACTGCCAGGGGTTGGGGTGCAGAAAGGCTCTGGCTTCTACTTGCTCCCGTGCAGACCAAGGTCACTGCTAAATCCTGTGTGCCACGGTGGGGGTGCAGGGAGAGAGAGGCTGCACCTGAGGGGAGGAGTGGACAGGACAGGTGACCCTACACTGACCAACAAGATGTTCCATCCCACAGATGTCGTATTTGGTACGAAGCTGAGGGATCACAGGGATCTCACTCTCTTCCTCTCTTCAATGGCTGGTGGTCTGAAGAAGACTGTCCATTCTGCCTTTGAGCCAAATCCATCCATTCCTGAGTCCAATTGCAGAATACAGCTGCTGTATCCAGTTCCTGTCTGCTACTGAGCCCAGTCTGGGACTTCCTCTCAGCTGTCCAGAGATTCAGTGGTGACAGAGACATAATTGCCATCAGG
>NW_010405273.1:0-11476 GCF_000710305.1 Buceros rhinoceros silvestris | reverse complement strand
TCCTGGAGCGCCTGGATCTGTCGCTCCAGTTCCCACACAAACACTCTCCGAACAGCTCCTCTCAAGAGATGAAGGTTAGAGCCGGCTGGAAGCTGCTCTTTGTATGCATGGAAAATGGGACAGGTGTATGTTTATGTAGGGAGGCGAACATTTTACATTAAAATTTCCTTTTTTGGCTGTCGAATGTAAATACATAAAACTATTCAGAAAAACGAGCTTTGCCTTTTCACTAGTCTAAATGAAGAAAAAAGAAAAGTGCTTAATTTTAGTTTAAGTTATTCCATTATCTTCCCTGAAAACAGATTCATTTTGCAATATATTACACAAAATGTATGTTAAAAAAAAAAAAAGAAAAATCAAATAGATAATTTGAACCTGACATCAAAATCTGTTTTTCACTTGGTTATTGGTTAGTTTGTGGTTTTACACAATTTTAAACAAAGTTAGGAACAAAGGATAATTCTGCTCTCTGACTTCTGATTTACTGATTAGTTTTCAGCCAAAAAAAAGTGCTAACATAAACCAGCTTAAAAGAGAAAACTCCAAATAAGAAGAAACTTTCCACTAAACATATGCACATCAAAGAAGAATCAGAAATTAAGGATTTATATTGAAATATATTTGAAAGGACCTAATTCACCTGAGATTTATGAAATTCTCACAGCAGAAGGTCTTTGCCAGCTTAGTTCTCAGGACATGATGAAAAAGTTCAAACTATTGTTATGTACAATTGTGCACTCCGGTAAGAAGAGCTGGCAGAATAACAAGGAGACAAATGACTTTCCTACTTAAAAACTAGCACTAAACCAAGAGCAATCCCAGGCTGTCAGGCCCAGGCCTCCATTGTAAGCAACCACATAATACAAAGCTGTTGCTGTTAGGTACAAGTTGGTATTAAGTGGCTGCCTCACTTCAGCCATCCAACCAAACTTACCTTGAAAGGCTGCAGTACGGTAGTATTTGAGTTGATGACTTGCAAGGTATCTCTTGTAATTGTTCTGTAGTACTTCATGTTTCTCCAAATACATGGATTTCTATATCAGCACAAGTGAGAAACATTGTTGAAGACTATTCCCTCTTTTCCTAGCTCAGTTTCACCTGTGGAAGGTAAGGTTCAAGATCTAACTGCAGACACAGAAATGGTGCTTTTGACCCACAGGGCTACCTGTTTGTTATGGGATTTCTTGTAATTAAGAGAAGCACTGTTCGCTTGCAGCGGGTTTCTGTCAGCATAGGACCTACTCCCTTCTACAGTGAAAAAGGACTTTTTAGCAATGCATGATGAATACCCTATTGACTGTGTTTCTAACTCATCTGTATCTTTAATGGGAGCAACCAGTCTTGATATGGTACGTAAATGAAGGAGAAAGAAAAAAGATCTGTACAAAAAATATGTAAGATTTCTACATACAGCAGGTAATTATTATCTTATTAAAATATGCGAATATATCATCCATAATCAAAATATGCTCTAAGTCAAGACTTTCAAATAAAGCAAACACTCCTTTACATTTTTTGATTGAGGAAAGGAAAATATTTGAGACGAACGCATTTCTTTTTTATCTCTGCAATGTTTATAACTACACAAAACAAAATTCTGAAATTCCCTTTCATTTAGCCATCAGCTAAAAGTACTTATCCAGCCTCTGGTTTTAAAAGTGCATGGTCCTTTAAGAATAGCAGTAGTATAGGCACTTGTGTCACACCAATTTTTTAATCCACAAGTTCTTGGCAAATATGCTTTCATTGCTTCTTGATCTTCTGCAAAGTCAGCTAAGCTTCCATATATGTTGTTTGTTAGAGTAAAATTAAAAGCATCAGAAAAGATGTTTTATTTTAAAGCTATTATTTCTGCTGGAGGTCTACAGTAAAAAGCTAATGGTGTTTCAAGGGGAAAAAACCAAACAGTTGCATGGGAGAATGAAGAAGTGAATACCTACTAAATTAGCCAGTGATGACAATTACCTGTTCAGAAATTATGTGCATATTCAGTGCATACTTTTTCTTATTACCTCTCAGAAGATTTTCGAAGACACAATAATATGCTTTGCTTTATTGTTGGTCTAACTTCTCACGCTGTCAATACTTACCAAAGCATAAAAAATGCAATTTAATTTCTACCAAAGGAATCAGGAACTTGGGTCAAAGCATTTCTTCTGTCCTGTGCTGAAGCCAACAAAACTAACTCAGTTATGGTGGCACTGTTCCCTCACTAAGCCACATTCTTCACAAGAGATTTAATGTAGCTTTGGTATAATGCTCTTCCGTAATGAATAATTCATTGCTTCTCATGCCTCGGGGCATGTAACAAAGAAGGAAATCAGTAGCACAACATTATTTTTTTGTTAATAGTATTTGATGAGATGGCTGTCATTTACAGAGAACAGCGTGCTTTCACTGAGAGACACAAGACATTACTTTCAGGGTGAGTTATAACAAGTATGTACTTGACAGGAAAACATGACTGAAAAGAGTATTCCACAGAGTATTTGTTGGCATATGTGAATATTGTATGTTATAGTTAATTAGACAAATTAAATATCCTCTTTCTTGATTTCCAAGCTGAGAATATCTACTAGACATATTTTGATGTTTCAGTAGAGACAGAATAGCAGGAAATGTGAGTGCTCATTAACAGATGCCAATTTTTATAATAGGAAAAAAATGTAAGCAATTTTTTGTATATATTACTAGATGCAAATATGTTACCCAGGTCTTGGTCACTCTGTGGTGGATGCTGATTTTTTTTTTTATGCCATCTCTATGCTAAGATGAGAGAGAGTTTGGATGCTTAGACAAATATGACTGGCAGTCAAAAGAGCTACGTTTAGTGTTTTCCTCCACCACAGACATCCTTCAAAGACTATTTGACACTTTTTTGTTGAAACTTTTCCAGCTACAGTGTGATTTTTGGCCTTTAAAACAAGTGGTGCATCAGGCTTGTGATGGAGTCTGTTATAGGTGCAAACATTACAAATGGATGCAATGAAAGACCTGGCCATAAGGACAGATTTCTAACAGATTTCAAGTTAATAATAACTTGATCAATTATAATTAGGACAGATCTAAAGGAAAGGTAACCACAGATGGGCAGTCTTTACATCAGGAATGGAGGTTTTTGGCTCGAGCCTAAGTTTGAGCTGGACTAGCTGCTTGCCACCCTCAGTATCAAGAAATATGTCTGGGCAGGGGAAGGAGCTGATGGTGGTGGCTTTTGGAAGCAGCGTGGATCAGGTGGACTTAGATTGCCCATGGCTCATCACTGCCAAGGTTAGGCTTCAGACCCTACACAGCCTGGAGAGTTGAGCACCTCCAAATGGACTCCAGCCATTCTCCGAGGAATCTCCATTGGGGCAGAGGGATAAACTGTAATCCTGTAACCTAGTAGATTAATGGTTTGTAATCACAACTTCAGGCAGTAGTTTTCACTCTAGGTAAAAATCCACAGTAAAATACTAATCCAGGTGGTATTAAAAATGAATTATTTTTGATATTAAAAAAATATTCTTTGACTTGAAAGGGTTAGGGAATTGGACTGTAATGTCTGAGAGAATTTTTTAAGGCAAAATTTCTCTGCCATCAATAATTTTCATGAACAGTAACAGTATCAAGCAACAATCTAGGTATTTACACAGCAAGTGACTATAGGGCGGACTGGTGATTCATCATGGACTATAATTAGTGTCTCCTTCAGCTGAACATGATAGTGTTGAGGCCAACAGGAAAAACAGCCACTGATATAAGACCGGTATTTTACTTCACCACTCTAGAAATCTAAAGATAAGACAGTGAAGGTAACTCTGATTTTATAAAGAGTAGTTTGCAATGAAAACAACTCCTCACAGGCGAGAAAGTACATTGAATGACTCCAAATTCAAACATCTCTCTGCTTTCATAGAATCATAGAATGTTTTGGGTTGGAAGACACCTTTAAAGATCACCTAGACCAACCCCTTTGCAGTGAGCAGGAACATCTTCAACTATATCAGGTTGCTCAGAGCCCCATGCAACCTGACCTTGAATGTTTCCAGGGATGGGGCATCTACTGCCTCCTGGGAAACCTTTGCCCATGTTTCACTACTCTCATTATAAAAAATGCCTTCCTTATATTTAGTCTAAATCTCCCCTTTTTTAGTCCAAACCCATTACCCCTTATCCTGTTGCAACAGGTCCTGTTGAAAATGTTGTCTCCATCTTTCTTATAGGACCCCCTTAAGGACTGAGAGGCCGCAATAAGGTTTCCCCAGAGCCTTCTCTTCTCTGGGCTCAACAACGCCAACTCCGGCAGCCTTTTTTCATTGGAAAGGTCATCCTTCTTGCCATTTTCATAGCCCTCTTCTGGACCATCTCCAACAGGTCCATGTCTTTCCTGTGCTGAGGGCTCCAGAGCTGGACAGAGCACTCCGGGAGAGGTCTCACCACAGCAGAGTAGAGGGACAGAATCACCTCCTTGATCTGCTTGTAATGCTGCTTTTGATACAGTCAAGGATACAGTGGGCCTTTTGGGCTGCAAGTGTACATTGCCAGTTTGAGTCCAGCTTTTCATCCACCAGTACTCCCAGGTGCTTTACTGCAGGACTGCTCTTAATTCCTTCATCATCCAGCCTATATGGATACCAGAGGTTGCCCTGACCCAGGTGCAGGACATTGCACTTGGCCTTGTAGAATCTCCTGAGGTTCACACAGGCTCACTTCTCCAGCTTGACCGGGTTCCTTGGGCAGGCATTCTAGCTCTCCGGCATCTCAATTGCACCACTCAGCTTGGTGTCATCACTTGGTTTGCTTTTAGGTAACACTAGTTTTACTAGATCCCAAGACTCGTTCCACACTTGATACGAAGTGTTCCAAACAACTGGTACTATAATTACCTATAATTTGGTCAATAACTCACAAGTGTTAGTTTCTTCTCAATGATAACCCATAAGAACTAAAACAAAAGGCAAGCTTTCTTTAAAGTATTTGTGCAGCAGGTGTGCCAAATGAGGGGGTTATTCAGTTAAGTACTTCCTAGTTCCTAGATTTGGCTGTGTGCCCTGATCATGTCCCAGGTGCTTATGGTGTGAGACCCCAAGGTGTGGACTGATTTTTGTGTTCCCTTTTTCATCTGCTGGCCACCTCCATCAATTATCTCACACTCTGTTCCAGTATTTATTGAAATAAAGCTTGGGAATGAGTGCTAGAAGCAAGGCACGCTACATCTCAACATGTGAGATAGACACAACCTTCAGCAAGAGTATGCTGTATTTACAGGTCAGAATCAGGAATCAACCAGTGTAGATTTTAAAGAATTTGATCCCAGCATGCTATAGCATGCATTTCAGACTCTAACTATACCATGAGCTGTTATAAGTGTTCACAATAAAGCCCATGCCTTTTAATATTTTTTAAGGTTCCTTTAAACATGTTTAAAAATGTGAAAACTCAACAAAAAAGTCTATGCTAGGTTCCACCTGAATTTAAAGTAAAACTTCATGTATGCTTCATTTCAGTAGTGTAATCCTAAAGGGATAAAAGAACAGTGATTCTTTTATCACAATCCTCTCAATATCAGTCAGAGAGGAAGAAAAATATCTGGGTTGTAATTGCTCCTATCTGACTGCTAAAATCAAAAGCTTGTAATCCAGCCTTAGTGACAAAATAAAGAAGGGTGTTTTAAATCTCTGTTGCCTCCTCTAGTTTCTTCCCTGCTCTTGTATTCCAGCATCACATCAATGTTTTCAGTGATGAATCAAGCTACAGTCCAATCTCATCCATTTTGCAGTCACTGAAATACTACTGCACCATGGCACCTATGCCTTCTAGACAAACTGTATCATAAATCATTCTACCCAGTCTTTCACTGGTTATTCTTACAGCTGTTGACTTCCCTGTATATTACTCCATATACATACGCTGAATAGGAAACGCTGATACATCTTCATCCTATAGCCTAAGAACACTGTTAATGATCCTTTCACAGAGGTCTCTACAGCATGACTTTCAGGTACATACGGGTTTTACTACTGCTTCTCAATAACATGATATGCCCTTCATATTTCTAAAGATTTGAAGTGATTTTGGTGACCTTAAAGGAGCTGCATTATCAGGAGATGCCAAACAGTTGTAACAAGACCATCAGACATTTTTATAAAAATATAGATGCTCATAATTACTAGGCTCCTGCCTAACAGCCTGAAAGTATAATATTTTACCTTGTCCAGAACATTCAACAATAACATGAGCTTGTATGTCAGTCTAAACAAAAGTATAAATTGCGACAGGACAATAAACACATAAATAGTAGATATTGCTCACTGTGGAAATAGTCATTATTGAAAACTGAGTAAGATGAAAATAGCAGTGTTCTGTTTTTCATGATGTACTAAAGGAACAATAGCTGAAAGTTAATTAATATGGGGATTTCAATAGCAAACTCCCTATCATATTTCAGATTCAAGTATTGTTTGGTTTTGATTAATAGCAAAATCTAAAAGGTTTTTCTTTCACAGCTGATTTATTTATCTTCAGCTGTTATATTTTCCAGATGATTTCAAATTTTCTAGTTCGCTGGCTGAGCCAAAATGACACTTTACTTACTATGTATTGCACCAACCAGAAAATATTACCTGTCTATCCATCTAAAAATGCAGTTTGTTTAAGTTTTCTTCATTTTTAGAAATGAGAGATTTTGAAAAGAGAGGTTTGCTCATGTGTGAGCATAAAGCTGAGGAGAAGAGATGGAAGATGAATTTATATGTAATTCAGGCACAAATGACTCAGTCTTCAGATTGGCTGACTGACTTGGCTTCTCTTATTATGGAAATAACTGAGGTCTTGAAAATATTTTTGCTTTGAAGTTACTAGAGATAGAACAACATAAATCTAAGCAGTTTGGACTGGCTGTGAATAAATTCAAGCCAACAAATAGAAGATTACTAATGATCAAAGGAGAGAGGGTTCAAGGTGGAAAAAATTAGCTGGTTTTGTATTGTTTGATATGCTTTTGCCTGTGCTATATAAATTGTATCTGTGTGAAGGACAGAGCGGTGTGCTCTCCAGTGCAAGGCCTCGGGCTGAAACCTAGAACCAGGACAAACGACCACGTTCAGCAAGGGCAGTTAGCACATTGTCCTCAAAAGTCGGTCCTACACAGGCTGTCCTATAAAGAAACACTGCTCCAAACAAGTGAACATGCAGAGAGGCAATTCACGTAATTTCTATAACTCAGTGGGAGGACATCAACCAGATCAGAGTAATCTTGATAAGCTTCATGAACCAGAAGCCCCCTCTAGCCCTATGGTCCATTTCTCAGTGTACTTGATACTCAGAGACATCACCTGAGGAGTCATCTATTCTAAATGAAAAAATGCTCAGTAACACAGACTAAAGTAACAATTTCAAATTCTATAATGGGTAAGATATTACAAAGGGTGCCAGTGACTGCTTTGTCTACCAGGTCAGCTGAAAGGTTTTTATGACAAATACTTTCTTTTTTTTTTCTCCCTTAGTGCCTCCTTTTTAGCATGTACAAGTCTTGCTCAAATGTCCTCTCTGGCTGCCTAGCACTGCTCCCATTCCTCAAATGTTGGTTGGATTTTGCACACTGCATTCAATCTAGCAGCTGGATTTCTTCTACCTCATTCAGAAGACCGAAGTAGTGATTAAAAAATTTGAAATGCCATATAGAAAATAGATGTACCATTCAAAATTAAATTTTTCACAGTCACTCTTCTTCCTCTTCTAACCTATAAAGATGTTCTGTCCAGCCTGGGTCACAAAGGTGAAAGTATTGCCTAGGCCTCTATCTATCTCCATTAGTATGCCATTTGATTTTGCACCTGCAGCTAGCAAATAAATGGAGACTATTAACTGAATCAATCACTAAGTCCTCACACTTCTTTCACTGTCAAAGACCTTCATTGACATTTCAATTAATTGATCTGGGACTGATTGTCTGTAGCTGCTAACCACCATAAAGCCAACACATCTTGTTCAGCAAAGATGCTATTGTCAGCCAGACTTGAGCAGCAGCGATGCAATCCAAGATGTTTCCTACCAGTGACACCAGTTTCTCTTGCCTGATGCTAATTTTGATAGCTTGTTTCCTTTTGCTGTTACTTGGTGACTATCACAGGGTAAGCTCTTCCCTTCATTTACTTTTAAAGTGCCGCCTTTACTTGCTTCCCAGTCCTTTTAAGCTGCAAGAAGCTTTTTTTTGTATAACAGATTAGAGTTGGTCAGGAAGTAGCTGCATTTATCTTCTTGTTATTGAAATTCCTCATTTAATCTTTCCCCTTCTGTCCCCACCTTAAAAAGAGCATCATTTTTTTCATAAGAACCATGTTTGTGCATAGGGCAGTACCAGGCTGGACATTCACATGCTTCATGGGAAGTTCTTCAATCAAAGCAAGCTAGAAATGCCCAAGAATAGCCATCGCTAGTAAAAGACTATCAGTAACAAAAGCACGTCAGGTATCTTTGTCTGTCACAGATGCTTACTGGAGGATAGGGCATACTTTAAAAGCTAAATATTAAGACTGCAAATGAGAGTGCAGTCAGAGTATGGGAGAGGACACTGAAGTTAAATGGTAACTTGGTTTTCCATGGAACCTTGGACAACACATCCTTCACTAATGCCACACCACCCAGTGAACAGCCTCAGCCACCCATTCACTCTGATTCAGGGGTGCAGTAAATCTGAAATTGTAGTGTTGGAGTAGTCTGAGGTTACTTGTGAGGCAAGTACTATTTAACCATAGGTAATAGATAGGAGAATAGATCTCTTTTATGTGATATTTAGGTGCTGAGAATTACAGCATGAAATGAAATTGAAGTACTGCCTTGACCTTTTACTATTTCATAACAACTGGATTAATCACATCCTCTGACATCTCACCTAAAAACCAGTTCTTTCTTTTTAGCCTACAGTAGAAGCAGATTGAAATGCAATTGCAGTTGTACTTTTCAACTGGATTGTCTTATGAATGTCAAATGATTTTTGAAGTTCTGAAAACACATGGCCTGTATTAATGTTTCCTTTAGATGAATACAGCATATGGCTGTCCCAGATACTGAGTTCCCTTTCTCTGAAGGATTTTTTTCAAGTTGTATCAGTTGCCTGAAACATGGACTCATGAAACCTCCTTTTGCATATATTTTTCCTGTGCCTTAAGTTGCTGGCTTCACAGTGGCTGTTGTAGATTGAATATGGTGGCAGCAGTTTGTGGCTGTTTATTCCTAAACTCAACCTTTGCTTTACAAAGACTTGCAGAGTGACTCCTGTGAAGACAGTGATTTGGGGAAGCTGGACTCAAACTTGATTTAACCCAGACTTTCTCTGACACCTGCAGTCATTCTTTCCCTGGATTTGCTTCTAATTTTCTTCTGGATTTGCTTCTAGTTATTTTCTTTACAACATTCTTACAGGAATTTTATAAACGGCCCTGACCCTCCAGGAGCTTATTTGTGGGTTCATGTCATATATTGGGCCTCTGTGTCTTAGGCATCTCTGCCTAAGACAATTTATACAATGGGGACAAATCCTGGGTGTCTCAGTCTCACTCACTTGGGACTGACTGTCATTTTCAGCAAAGTGAAGCCAGTTGCCCTTGTTTTCCTGAAATCAGCTCTGCCCCTCAGTAACGTCTCAAAGCTGCCCCAGTCCTTTGTGAGTTTCCCTCAAAGTTCAAAGGCAAGCACATCCCACATGGCTGGCATTTTTTAATTCTTTCCTCCCTATCTCCTTAAACTAAGCAGCTAAAATTAAATCTCTGTTGGCACATCTTCCACATATCTGTTGTTCAGCTAAATAACAGACCTTCATTAACTTATTCTTTACTTTCTTGCCAACAGATGGAAGTAGGTGCAAGTAAGAGTTGTGTCTTGTCAAGACTCACTACATATTAAAGTGTTCACAATACATTTTAAATCACCTGAATTAACAGGAAGTATATGGAGAGCTGCTTGAGATGACCACATCTGGTACAAAACGCTATTTCTTTTTGAAAATACTGGTAGAAGATAACTTTTGAGAGCTTTCTAAAACTGGCTTTATCAGATGCCTTGCTTTAGTTGAAGTTATTCAAATTCTTGTCATGCAGCCTTTAAATGCTAATATGCAATATGCTAAGAGCACATCAACAATATTTATCTGAACATCCAACAGTATTTATACTTTATTTCTGGTAATGCATTCAGCATGTAAAGTGTTCCATTAAGAGCTCCTAGAGTAACAGCTTGAAAATGAAAAACTTATGTTTCATTATGGGTAGCGATTTCCTGGAAATGGGTTACCAAATCTCAATTCTTGTCATCTGTAATATAGATTAATTACTTAAAATTTAACCAATTTATCCTCAGATATTTATCCTTTACCAGACAAAGTTTTGCCACTAAGGTATCTGAAACTACCCAAGGAAAGACTTCTAATTCCATACATATTAAAACTTGGTGACTTTGTTATAGGTCATATAGAAGATTGAGAGGGCCTTCATGCCTTCCTAAGCAGTAGCTGATCCAGACTAGGGGTGATATTGTAATGATATTCATAGCTGTTGAATACGTCCCTCTGAACAAGGATTGTTTTTAATACTTACTGGAGGGTAACAATGCATACTCTATTCTAAGAAGGTGCTTTAAATTTTGTCAGGAAAATAGTACTTCCAACAGTTTATTGTAAGGTTGTATTTATAGTGCTTACAAATTTTTACATTATATATTTATTTATATGTTCTGCTAATAACGATTTAAGCTATACTATTAAAATTCTATCATCTAGCTGAAGAATTTTTAGACTGATAAAGTTAGAACAAGAACTGGAAATGATGGGATCTTTTATGACGTGATTTTCCTTGACTGTCACAAAGATGTATCCAGGTACAAGAGAAAATTATTAATTTGTTCAGAAATAATTGTTTAGATATATGAACTTTGACATTTCCAAGAAGGCAGGGTTCTTTTATTTCAGATAACCAGCACATAAGATATTATGGGGAGCAAGTCTAAGACATGAGGTACAAGTAAACAAAGTAGCAGAATCAGAAACACCAATTAGTGTAAAGAAAGGAAGGATAGGACCGTAAAGGGAGCTATGAGCCTGGCTAAAAAAGGGGGTTTTCTCAGAGCCCAGAAAATAAGAGGGAAGTTTACAGAAAGCAGAAATTAGGTCAGATTAGAGGGGAAGATGATAGACTAATAACACTAAGGGACAAAACTGGGAAGTTCAAGGCATAGAAAAGATGAAGCTAGCAAAGGACGTAAAAGGTGATGAGAGGCAGTATAAGTGATAGAGGAAAATGCTGTGGGAAATGCAATCTGTAATATATGCTGTAGGAAAATGTTACACCACAGTTAAGCAGAGAGGAAAATTTATTTGTAAATGGCTTCAGGAAGGTCTACAGATATACGACATTACTTGCATTGATGCTTTCGAAGAATGAATGATATTTGCATTCAGGTGACTGACACAAGTTCTGTTAATTTAATATAATATATTATA
>NW_010405272.1:35631-41993 GCF_000710305.1 Buceros rhinoceros silvestris | reverse complement strand
TTTATATAATTATATTTATATATTTTTATTTATAAGACTTATCTAAGTAAATAATGTATCAAATCATGTACCTGTATGATTTTACGTTTTGCTGCTAAAATGTAAAGCTATGATGCCTTTTGAATATGGGAAGTAAAGAATTTATCTCATTTTTGTTTAACTAATATGTTTTCAAAATATTATAGTTCCTAAGTGTTGAAGTTGTATTTTTAAACAAGGTGAAACATTCTACAGAACATCCAAGAAGGCAAATGCTCAGTTTTAGCACCTGAAGGATAGAGATTGTATTTTCTTATTAACTCTATTCAATACTGCGTGATTCATGTTCTCCAACAACAAATTACAAATTTTCATACCCAAGACCCATCATTTGATCCCTGAAGGTTTGAAATTCCAAACTTGCAAGATAGCATAAATAAAATTGAAACTGAACATGTTGAAAAAAGAAGGAAAAGATCATTGTTTTTTTTTTTTTCTGTGCAGAGTCCAGATTCTATCTTCAGAATGAATGATGTGCTTCAGAGAATCAGCATGAGTGGCAGGCATCAGTGACTTAGTGACTTTGGTCTTTAACACTGGACCTTCAATGTCCCTGAAAGGTCAATAGTTAGAACTGAATTCAGCTACCTATGAGTCATATCACAATTATGCACAAACGTGACTTTCCTTCATAAGAAATAAAGAAATTATTGGCCAACAAAAGCTCAGTAGATCCAATGTGCTGGATTCCTTTAGACTCAGCTCAGCTCTCCCATGTTGACTTGTTCTATCCTTAACAATTTCCTTACTCTTTCAGTCAATATGGAAAAGAAAGCTATAAACAAAGCAAACATGTTTATGTGCATGGTAACCAAATGGTTCACATCACTGCTGTTAGAATGTCAGCGTTTACTAAAGTCGTTGATACGTGTATATGTGTAAGACAGAGAATATCACTGAATACATTGTTCCTATTTGGTATGTAGGACAGGTAGTGAAATGGGAACAGACGACACTTTGGTCTCATTTTCATTCTAGGCTATACCAGGAGAGTTAGAAGGGTTAAGCAATGGTTAAATTAGGGCAGAATTTGACCCTAAGGATGTCAGAAAGCAGAAACTGTAATCAGTGTTTCCTTACATACAGCTTTCAAACCATACATACCTTCACACAAGGCCACGCAGTGTCAATCCACAAAGTCAATCACTCCACATCCACTTCAAATTTAAACTCAACATTGAAACTGCACTTTGATAAAACTAGAACGTGGGTTTTTCTGGAGTATTTTTTTCCTGACTCAAGCCTTTTTTTCTACTTTCTGTACTGTGTAACACTTAACACCTAAGGCAAGTGGTGTCAAAAGGGTGGAGCCTCTAGCTCTCCTAAAAGAACAAGTTTGGCACTCCTGCTTTAAATACGGTGTTTTTAGGAAGTCCCTCCTGGAATTTATAAAAGGATTCACACTTCATTTGCAAATCCAAAAGGTTGAAAGGAACAAAAGCTATGATCACAGGTGTTTTTCCCTCTTGGTTTCTGTCCCTGTAGTGTTCACAACAACATTCTAAAGCTAGAGTACAAAAAACCCCTTCTTCTCCAGCCTCCTCCCACTTCTCACCCCCAAACAGGCATGCTGGTACTGATTTTTTTCTCATACTCTGGCACTGTACATTTTCCAAAATTCTCTTCTCTGGTGTTACTTTGCATCTTATCAGATCAGCTGCAGAGAAGCAGGAACTTCTACACTGCACACCTACTAGGGAGATGAGATGGAGGAATGATCAGTAATGACGAGAGAGACAAAAGACTTCCAATTCAAAAGTAAGCCAGGAGGAAAACGGCGGGAAGACAGAAAATCTCAGGGCAGGGCACAGAGAGAAAAAAATGCCCAAATGCTATTTGCAGACACACAGATTTATGGTTAATATGCAAGTAGTCTGTTATTTGAGGTGAATACCTAATCCCAGTCCTTAAGCTTCTACTAAATATTCTAATGGAAGAACTTGGTTAGGGGAGTAAGAGTTTTGCTTTTCTGATTATAAACAA
Organism: Buceros rhinoceros silvestris; assembly: GCF_000710305.1. Lineage (NCBI taxonomy): Eukaryota > Metazoa > Chordata > Aves > Bucerotiformes > Bucerotidae > Buceros > Buceros rhinoceros. Next base: position 39,971 of record NW_010405272.1, on the reverse strand, counting down.
TTCTTTACAAGAAGTTGTATGTTTTGGCATCTCTACATAATAAAATACTTAGCCTACTCTTGGATACATAATTTCAGTTTATGTTCTTGTGATCAAATCCTCCCTGATACAGTCTTCAACCCATTATCAGTCATGACTGGGTACAATGAGAAAGCAAGTACATGTTCTGGTGGGTACAGCCCATGAAGGCTTTTAAATTTGCTGGAAGTGAGAGGATATTGTTCACTTTACATTCTCAGTACATTATATACTTCCCCTGATATGGAGGAAAATAGGTCTTTAGAGGCAATTCAAGCATTTCATCAAAATGGAGCACTGAAAATGGCAACTGGACCTGTCAGTACAGAAGAGGAGAGCAGCAGTACCTGGCAGGTTGTACAGCTCCGGGTCATGGTACAGATTTTTTTTTTGCTTTCTCTGCCTGTAGTCCATGAACACCTTTTCTCACCCTGAATCACCCAAGATCATTGTGGCATCCCATACAGGCACAATATATGACGGTCACTGTATTTTCTTGTGAAAATTATTTCAGGAGCCTTACAATAGCACTCAGAATCTGACCTGTGTTCAAAATTTTGCCTGTCAAAAACAGGATACACATTCTTTTCTTTTCCCTGAGCACAACATACTGAGATTACTGTTGTATGACAAAGAAACCAGTGACTGACACTGCAGGTTCCACATTTTTTCACAAAAGTCTCCTCAAACTGAATGGTCTCTTCTGACACATTTGTGAACTCTGCTCACCACGAATTGCTCACAGCTGAGCAACACAACATACTTCAAAACTTGGCATCCTGGTCTAGCACATTTTCTAAGGTGTGCTTTTACTCTTCTGGGTGAAATTGAACTTTTACTGCAAGTGGATTATTTTGGCAGCACCATGCTTCAGCAGACAATTCAAAAGGCGACATGCCCATTTGCTTTGCAAGGACTTTTCCAATACTGTAACATTTCATTCCTCCTACACACTTTATTAAGTAATAATACTGATTGTATAGTAAAAAAAAAATGTTCTTTTCCATTATTATTTCTAAAGCTGTTTTCTGTTTATGTGTTCTCCTTTTGGGTATGCCTGTCCAAGAACTCTAGTACACATTTCTTACCATGAATACAAGTCAACATACAAAATGTATTTTGAATTACTAAACCTGAGTGTTTGCAATAAGGACAGCTACACATTGCTGCATCTGTTAGGAGATACATGCTATGCGAATTATGCAACTACAAGGGGTTCCCCAAACATAGGACGTGTTTCATCTTTCTTTGCCTGATTTTATAAACAGCTTAGAGCAGCTAATACTGAAAAAAACCTGCAGGCAGTCAGAAACTTCAATGAATAAATGGTGTATCTAACTTGCATTAAAGCTGCTGGCCAAGAACTGTTTGCCAATGTCAAGCAACAAAAATTCTGAAGGCAAATGAGTCAACTGGCCACAGATAGTTCACAAACACAATAAGAAACAATGCACTGATTTACTGTAAATTATTCCCCAGCACAAATAAGTTGTTTGATTTAGATATCTAGAAACATTTTCCATACCAGTTATATGAAGTGACTAATAATTACAGCTTATACTGATAACCCACTTTGTATCACCCTGGTCTGATTTACTCTAATACTGCATTGCATTTTGGAAAAAAAAAAAAAAAGACAAATAAATGGTATATAATTTACACCCTCTTAATAGATTCTCCATTTTCCACAAATCTAGAGAGTCCCCAAAATACTAAATTTTATATTCAGCTCTCTGAGTTAGCAAAAAGCTATGTAAAATCATGAGTAGGCAGAAGCTCCCTATTGTCTATGCCCCTGAGAAGGCATACTGTTTATTCCGCAAGTGCATGAAACAGTTACAGTCTTGAACTGTGGAACAGCTCCAATGGTTTGCAAAAAGTTTTTGGATAATTAATGTACAGGGCTTAATAATTCCAATCTGAGAACACGTACACTGTGCGCAAACGCTCACATACTAATAAGCTCTTCTATTACGTGGGCATTCCATACACCATTGTATGCTGGTGAATAGCACACAAGGGTCTGGATTAAACCACCTTGTTGCTTGGTTCTGAAATACCTATTTTAAACTTTTTTTTTTTTAATTAGGTTTGTTACTAGCATGTATATTGTGGCTGTGATCTAGTAGTTAAGACACAGCAATAGCTATAGATATAAAAACACTATTAAAACAAAACCACACGCTTAGTTTAAAATACCATCAAAACCTTATCAGGAACGTTATTTCTCCAGTACCTCTCTTAAAATCACTCTCCAGGCTTATACTCCATCCCCGTAGTTTCAACTCATTGTCAAACTTCCTACAAAGTTACCCCTAGCAGAACTGAAGCTCTCTAAATTAACCTCAGCTAGCGATTTCAGTATTTGTTTGAAGTTAATCACACTATAAGTAGTATATTTTCAGTAAATAAATATTCAAAAATAAAAAATTATTATGGGAAACTGCAAAATTTTTATTTCCATTTCAAAATTTAATCAAGGTACCATGCAATATAGGTATCAATTAAGCAATGACTATGAAAAATTGGCATGTTATTAAGTAGTAAAAAAAAAAAAAGTTTCAATTCATTTATCTGTCTGAATATTCAATATCTATATATTGAAGTAGCTGGTCCAGTTTGGGATCTAAGTCTCTGAGAAATATTTTTCCAGTTGCGTGACTTTCAGAGGCTCCTAAACTACCCTGAGTTTCTGTCAGCACGCATCAATTTTTCAAAACCAGGGCTGGAGTGCCTTGAAGGAGACGGAAAATAAGCAGCAAAGTTGCCTACAAAATAATTATTACATGGATTTCTGAGACCAAAAACATGTATAGTATTTTGAAGAAACTATACACAGACTTTATTTTCTAACATGGTATAGTGGAAAGGTGAACAAAAATCCCCAGGCTCAGAGCCATTCCAAGTGCGCAATAGGCATGGTCTTTGGAAGCTTTGGCTCCAGAAGAGAGGGGAAAGAGGCTGCAAGGCAGGTCTCTCCACCAAAATCCCAGCCACAGAACTGGCTAGATAACAGCATATGCATACTACCAAACTGTGCAGAGTGGTGTATGGATTTGGAGTAGGTCCTGAGCCCAAAACAAAGATCTTGGAGACAGGCTTGACAGACAAATGGCAGCAGCAGGAAATGTGTGGGTGCAGGCACTGCAGCAAGGGTCTATTCTCTTTGCTCTTGTCAGGCACTGCCTGACCCCAGACCATCAGCAGAAGTTTTCAGTGCCCCTTCGCAACTGCTGGGGCAATACCTCCTGGAAGGCAGAGGAAGGGCCTCTTTTGCAAGATCACTAGTGTTTTCTCATGTTGGTCATGCTATTTTTATTCTTTTTCTTCTAGGCTGCTGGGCTCCTAGGAGATGCTATGTCCAAGGATGCAGCTTTAGAGAGCAAATTTGGGCAGCCAGGGCACAGGGTGAAAATCTAAGGCTTATTATTGCCATTGATATAATGTGTTAGTACATATGCCAGCTCTTTTCTTAGCAGGATGCAATGAGGTATCCATTGCTCTGAACTATGAGGAATAAAATGTAAAATATATAGATACACACATACATTAACGCAGCCAGATCTTATGTGGATCGGCCTCATGAGACATAAGCTGCACATAAATTAATGTTAAGGTAGCCTCAACATAAACAAACTATAGATGAAATCTACCTATTGACTAAGAAATTATTCATTATGTGGGTAATCACCTCAGTTATCTGAACTTCCAAAGGATCCAGCTAGGCACTCCAAGTCCTTTGTCCCCAAACTGCTTCTTTTCACAAGCACATTTAAGTATTGATTTTGAATGAAACTAAGGACCAAAGAGTAAAAAAACAAGCCTCTGACTTAGGACTCTGTCCTATTTCTTAGATCGGGGAGCTATGGAGTTACAGAGACCTGGTACAAGACTTGCTTTACATTTAATTTTAAGAGGTAGAGAGTTCTGAACACTGCACAGAACCTTAATCCTCGTGCACCCACAGGCAAAATTCTGTGTGGGCAGATAAAAGCAAACTGCCTTACGTAATTTCTTGCCTACGTGACGTTCTCACAGCACCCTTTATGAGCAAAAGTAACAATTTTTTGCTCCTGTGTTTCCCCCATACATCCTACATTTGCTCCTGTCTATTCTTCCCAGCTGGCATTAGCTGAATTTCTATCCACCCAGGGCAGGGCTCAGCTCACCAAGCATATTTCACCTGTGCTTTTGGCAAGATACAGTTCTAAGCTGTTGTCTGACAGAGAGGATCAGCATATTAACACGTGAACTCTGCTTGCACTATGGCGTGATTTCTAGCCTCTGTCTCGCAGCCAGTTTGGGGAGTCTGTTCCAGATAA
>NW_010405272.1:11203-35460 GCF_000710305.1 Buceros rhinoceros silvestris | reverse complement strand
AATTGCAGAGCTGCACACAAGGCATTTTTTTAAACCTGTACAAAGAAGTTAAAAACCTAAAACCTGTTTAAAGACAAAGCCTGGGTTGCACTCAGTTATCAAATGATCCTCTTCTACATATTAGCAACATTCTGATTCTAATTAGTTTCACACCTTTAAACACCACTACAAATGTTTCAAAGCAACATTTTGCGTTCCTTTTGTATATTTTATTTTTGCTTAGACCACATAATATTTTTCCTGTATATGCTGTAGATCAAATATATTGCAGTGTGACTGAAGAAATCTTTATGAATGCATTTTCTTAAAGATGTGTTTACACAACTTTTCTAGGTCTGTGAGGAACCAGACCTCCAGCACAAATAACTGAAATTCATTTCCACAAATAAAATTGTTCTTATTTTCAATCTCACAATTGTAATATATTTCTCTTCACATCGGTTCTAGCCAAGAGAAAGTTCCCTTCCGTTTGAATGAAAGCAGTAGAGTACGTAACAAGGCTTCATATACTCCAGGTTGGTTTCATCGGTATCAGCCAGGATAGCTAATGGTACCCAAGCAAATACGTGATCTTGTAAGTCCAGAAAGTCCTTTTCCCCCCTTTTCTATATTGCAGTAATTGGAAAATTATAATTGTTTTCTTTCCCACTAATGCAATTGGCAAGAAGACAGATGATAGAGAAAATAAAAGCCTAATAGGAGAGACATGACAAATGTGTTAGATGAAACAATGAGTATGAAAAGGTGTAATTACCACAACATACCAGCTCTTGTCTTATTTTTTCCTCTATTAATTACTCTCTGTTAAAAAATTCCCTTCCTTAACTTGATTTTATCATCTTATCTCTATTTCTCTTCTAGATACTAACCAGTTACTCTGTTTTTATACAAGGAAGGGCACTCTTTCTACCAGTCTGTTTTTATTACTTTTCCACTTCATAAGTCAGTAGGACTGCTGATGCAAGCAATATTCTGATGACCATTTTATATTAATTATATTTGGCTTTTATGAAAAGTAATATACAGCACATAATGGACAAAAAAATATATGCATGATATATTAAGAACTTGAATATTCCAGTTTTTAAAACAATGTTATATGATCTGAACACAGGCATCAGGATGACTGAACATGGCCACTGAGTATTGACCATGCCATTGGCCAGTCTTCCTTCCTCATCACTACATTCATAGACACTTTAGAACAAACCATTGCAGCTGTGAACAAACTGGATAAAACTAAGCAACCCAGATATTGCTTCAGTTTCCTTCAGGGAGCAATTCGTCTTCTGATAGGAAGCACACAAAATGGCTAACAGAAATTTCTGCACACGGCCCTGAGAGCGTCCATACTTTGGGGGTTAGCTTTCAGGGTAGCACCTGTTTGAACTGTAGCCCTTAAGGACACTTGAGTAAGGAAACAACTCATAGTGGAATCACCTGGATCCCAAATACATATTTATGTAAAAAGGCTGAAAAATATTTATACATACGCATTTCAAATACATTCCTTGCCATTTCTCTGTGCACATCTGTGTAACAAGGTTTCCTGTTTGCTCTAAACAATAGCAGAGATCGGGAGCAAGTAAAGTGAAGCCAGTGTGGTTACACGGTGCAACTCCTTATTGGGTGTAAGGCTGCTCACTCAGGAACTGATTTATCGTGTACACTGAGCAAAACACTACCTTAAGACTTATTAAGAGATGCTGGCAGCAACTGGGCTTGCACAGCTCTTTACATCTTCCTTATCACTGAACTACTACATAATCTTTGCACCATTTCCAAATCCTCTGGTAGAGACAGGAAACAGCTCATTTCTCCCTGTAACCAAGTCCCTAATCCAACTGTCCCCTCATTTGGACACTGAAAATTAGGCTGCTTATGCAATTCCCATATTTAGAATTTTTTATTTGTTATTAGTATATGTGTGAGTCCAAATACGAATGAGATTATTAATCTGCCCCAAAGTTCAGTCGATCACATGCAGGCATATAATGCCTACCAATTTCTGCTTCTCTCATCCGCACACAGAGAAAAATGATAAAACATATAGTATCTCTCTAACGTATATAATTCTTGTGCACATGCACCTTATGCAGGCTCTTTCAAACAAGATAAAAAAAAAAATCCTTGAGACAGTCAAACAGACCCCACATTCAACAATCCTATGATGCTAAAAAAAAATAGATTTGTGAAGATATAGTAGCAAGAATGAGGAGAAAAAAGCTGAAATAAAAAGCAGTGGGATATCAGAGTGCTCCAATGATGAAGTTAAATCAACAACTTCTAAAGTTCATCACAAGCTAAGGTGATAAATAGTAAGGTTTGATGTAGAAATTAGATGTGTGACTGGAGATGGGGAAATACTCAGGCATAAAAAAGACAGCACCTATGACTTATCTCCAGTTGTTGTTAGAAGAGGCCAGGGATGATATCCCAGAGAAAAAAAAAAGGCAAATTGTCAGGAAAAAAGATGGAGAGAAAGTCAGAGAGGAGCAGCAAAAACAGAGACAGGCTGGGAAAGAACAGAGTCAGAGCTGGATTTGGGAGAGAACAGGTGAACAGTGAAGGTGACACAGGGATGCAGTGATACAGTCTTGTTTCCCAAAACGAGACAATAGTCTTGCCATAGCAGTCTGAAAATCTAGACAGTGTTCAAGTAGGCAGCTGAATTAATAATGAAGCTTTCAATCAGATAAAAGTAGCCAAAATACATATATTGTCTTCAAGCTCAATGTAGAAACCTCCTTCCCTTCTGCAGTGTGAGATTCTTGTGGCCAACTGGGAGCAAGCATTCCTATTTTTTGGATACTTTTAAGGCTAGATATAAATTAGAGGCCCTTCCTATTGTGAAGACAGCTTACAAATGCAAACTCACTCGTAAGTAGCTCATAAAACTCCTGGGACACTGATCCAGAGTCTTACAGATCTGCTGGTTTGAAATCCTCTTCTCAGGTCCAATTAATTCTTGTGCCAGTACTGCCCTTTAGCTTAAACAGCTCTCCTCCCTGCTGCATATGTGTACTTGTATTCCAGTGCATTCACTGAAGCAAAGACAATGCTATTGTACAAGCACGGGTTTTCTTGGGTTCCAGCTAGAGGTGTCAGAACCTTAAAAAACTTTTTGTCCTTCCAGTTAAGTGTGTCAGTAAGGAGGCCTACGGCACACAGTTTCGAAGCTGTGAGAAATCAAGGCCCTTGAGACTATGTCTGAAAGCTGATCTGTTCCCCAGGAGCTGATACACTGAACAGTTGATCTGATATACAACCTGCTACAGTAGAAGGCAGGGCACTTTCAGTGAGAAGGTGCTGTTAATTTAGAATCGCTTTGCTAGCTGAGTTCATCAACCTCTAAGTCATACTGCAGAACCTTTTTGTTCTTCCTGACTTTCTCTTGGGTGAAGGATGAATGAACGGGAGATTGAGAGAGAGATCCAAGTTTCAAGGAGGATCTGAGCAGAATTTCTTCTGATCTGTATCGGCATTTTACTGCCACCACTCATGCAGTCAGAGCTCTGGAAGGAGACTTCTTAATTCAACACGAGAAATAAACCTCCCTAATGAAACTGTCAACTACAGGAAGGGAACCTAGGGCATGGGTCTTACAAGGGGATTGTTATGCAGTCCATCGAATGCACAAGAAAGGTGTCCACAAACCTTCACCTCACAAATCTTCAATTGGCAATGCTTTTAAATCAGCTGTTTTTAGAAGAAATGTATGTTCTCCCTCTTTGCAAGGTACACAGTTAACTGATTTTTCATGGATCTTTTGATATAACAATGAGCTCATTCAAAGCCAGCATGGCCGTTGAACACAGCATCATTGTGAAAGATCAAATCCCAGAGGTTGAAATGGTACAGCTCAAAAACAGGTAAACATAATAAATACAGGAAGAGGGTAGGTGCAGTACCAGGAAACACAGCACCAACATTTCTGCATATACTGCAGATGGCTCTATTTTATCTTCTCAGTATCCGTCATTTTAGGGTGTATCCACTACTATATTTTGTCACACACTGGTGCCACAACACAACCTGATACAGTCCTTTCATAGAAAGAAAACCAAAATTAATAAGAAAAAAAGTTTAGACGTGAAAAATACACTCTGAGTTGTTTTCACAGATCTTGGCCAAACGCAAGCCAAAACCTAACACAGATGTTTAAATCCAATAGAAGTTAGGGGCTAAATAAAAGCAGACATAATCAAGCAAATGTATGCAAAACCTTTTTGTGTGTATACACAACACAGACAATGGTCATGTACATAAGTCCTCCTCTTCTTAAAAACAAGTCCTTCATCTGTGTGGCTATTTGTATTACAAGTTTTCCTTATTCAGATTAATCCTACAGTTTCATTTCCTTTTGTTTTTTTCTTGCCATTACATCTTCAAGCTATTTTTTTATATATTTTTAAGGATTATAATATTCTTTTGTCAATCTAATGATCACTTCAGGGTTTTAATTCTCTTTTTGTAACCTTTCTACTCATATTGTTTTCATAAATAAGTGCACTTCCCATGAAAAGTACAAGATTGGCAGTGCTTTCAACTCAATATTCAGCCCACATTCTATTAAGCCTGGGTGCCTCATATGTGTTCTGGAGGGTACACCTCCAGGAGAGAGAGGCTAATTCATTCTTCATGCTTATTCAGTCCTTGGCCTTTCTACTGATACTTCCAACAAGGATGCCAATTAGCACTAATTAAGGTGGTGGATTTTGAGATATGGCAGCCTTTACTAGAAACTAGACTGACATCACAAGCTCTTTTCACAAAGACATGAAACAGCTGTCAAATAGTAACTCCTAGTGGCACTCTCATACAGAGAAAGCATGGATTTGATTTGGACATGGACAGACACCTTCAGAACGTCTGTGGTATGCCTTCAGCTTATGAAATGTGATTTTGTAACCAAGATATCTGACTTTATTTTAAAAAAATGGAAGATTTGAAAGAGCTGTCTACGGAGTGCTATAAGCATATACAGTTTTGTAAAATGCAGTTAATAAAACTGGTCATAAAAGGCTCCAGAAAATATGTAAACCTGTTCCAATCACATATTTTTAAAGCAGTACCTGTAGAATTATATTAGTCTTATCCGCACTGAATTAAATAGACGTTTTCCATGTGAGGGAAATAGTCAAGCCTCTTGGTCAGCAAAACTATGCAAGGAACTGCACAAGAAAAACCTTTTTTCTCTTGTCATTGAGTAAGACGCACCAAGGGGAAAGCAGTCCCTGTGTGTGTATGCATGTGTTCAGATTTTGATGCTTGATTTCTTTTTCAAATTACAAATGTAGAGAAATAAAACTTCTAAAAATTCTTTTTCACATACATACTCATCTGTCTGTCTGTCTCTCTGTCTATCTATCCACCTGTCTCTCTATCCACTTATCTATCTACCAAAGCAGCATCAGGAAAGCCTAAGATGTTTGTGAATGTGTATTTCAACAGTTGGGCACTAATTTGATTTATATGGTAAAGGGGGTAGCATCCCTAATTAATGGCAGTTATCCAAACTTGTCAGTTCTCTACTTCATTCAGCCTGTAAGAACTAGACTTTAATAGTGTCACATTGAATGGGGACAAAACTAACCCATGAACAGAACTCATTTTCAATTTTAATCATGTTTTCTGTGCTATATTTCTTTCTCCTTTGTTGTCACAATTTTTCTCTAGCCAAGCCTGCTTCTTCCTCTCACTCTCTCAACCCAAAGGGCAACATTGCCTTGTAAGTTAAAGCACAGAATGTATCCTTGAAATTGCAATCTGAAAACTCAACCTGTACTTCCAGTTGTCTGCAATCTACATTATAACCACCCCATGATGCCAGTTCTTTTATTTCTTAATGTGTATATATTAACACTGCTCTTCAGCACAAATAATTGATCTAGTCTTTCTGATATCTTACTTTTAGAATAGTGAAATTGCAAGCCTTGGTAATATGACTCCATGGTGGGTTGACCATGGCCAGTTGTCATACATCTACGCAGCCTTTTCATCTCAATTCACTTCCTCACAGTGATGGGGGAATGAGATGAAAAGGCTCATGGGTGGAGACAAGGCCATTGAGATCACCTACCAATTGCCAACAAGAGCAAAACAGACTTGATTTGAGGAAAATTAATTTTATTTATTCCCAATTAAAGACAGAATTGGATGGTGAGAAAAAAGAGAAAAACTAAAATACCTTCCCTTCATCTACCCCTTCTTCCAAGGTTCAACTTCTTCAGTTCCTACTCCTTTGTCTCCTGCCTCCAACAACTCAAACAGCTCATGGAGATGAGGAGTAGGGAGTTGGGGTCAGTCCGTGACAGCCCCTCCTTCCTTTACACACTTCTCCCCTGCCCCACCATGGGTCCTCCCATGGCCTGCAGTCCTTCATGATAAACCCCCTCCTCCACAGACAACAGATTTTTCAGGAAAGATTTGTGCTCTCCACAGACCACGGATCTTTCAGAAAATATCCACCTGATCTGGCACAGGATCCTCCACAGGCTGCAGCATGGAAATCTGCTCCACTGTGGTCCTCTCCATGGGCTGCAGAGAAATACCTGCTCTGCTGTCATTTCCTCCATGGGCTGCAGAGGAATATATGCCCAGGCACTTGGAAGCACTTCCTGCCCCTCTTCCTCCTCTGCCTTTGTTTTTTTGCATGGTTGTTGCGAACACACACTTTCCTCCCCCTCTGCCTATGCAGCATATTTGCCCTTTCTTACCACAGAGGTGCCAACACCTTGGCTGACGGGCTCAGCTGTGTCCTTTGGTGCGTCCATTGTGGAGGCATGTGGAACTGGCTGTGGTCTGGTATGGCAGACCCTGAATGCCTCCCACAGAGGCAACCTGTGGAGATCCCTACCAACACCTTGCCACCTACACTCAATATGCATTGCTAAAGATGTTGATTGCCTCTTTTACGGCTTGCTGAGAGATTCTTGACATTGACCCCATTATGCAGCCATGCCTTCAGTTTAGAAAGACCTAAGTTATATTTACCTCCTGGTAGAGACAATAACACTCAGCGTACTTGGTGAGACTTGGTGAAGTGTCTATCACCATCATAATGAAACCTAGCTGAGTAGCATTATGGTCCTTACTTAAAAGAATCATTCTTTTTTTTAAACCAAAGACTTCAAGAATAATAAAGCTGATAAAGTCTACACAGTATTTGATTTTTCTCCTTCTTATTTGTTGTCTTTTAACAGATCTTCCTTACTGTTTCTTTTATACGAAGTTACACCAACATAACTGCTAAAAACTACGTCAGCCTCTGCAATACTCCTACAGTAGCATCTGTGAGCTCAGGGCAAAAAAGATTAAACATTGTATTCTGGCCTTCTTAACAAAATATATTCTGTAAGAAAGAAAAAACAGAAGCCATGTTAGAATTGCCAAGGCTAGCAGTACTCCAGGGGAGATTCTGACACATTGTTTGCATTTAATAAAACAAATAATAAAAATCATAATAAAATTATGTTTGCTGTGACATGTGATGTGTTCTAAACTTCTGCCAAAAAAATTTTACTCTTGCTTAATGTTATTTTACTGGAATTAGATGGATGTGTTGAACTTGTTAGTTCACACACTTTTAACCATAGATTAGATGGATAATCACATAAAACTAATAAGGTTTGAACAGTGCTTACTACTAGAGTACTCACTGTTACGGAGTTCAGGAAGGGTAGGAGAAATTAAAACAAGTGAGGTTTATGTTAAGTTTCTAGTAATCACATGGAATCACATTTCTTATTCACTGAATTTTGTAACTTCATCTAGACAGCTTTGTAACATCCTAACAAATATTTTCACATTAAAGCGCCAACCCAGATGAGGCCACACTCAGGAAACAGTCCCTGGGGTGGAAAAAGGGGTCACAGCATAGACTTAACCATCTGCCAAAGTGGATTTACAGTGTCTACAGTTAGCTAAGTTATTCACTGCAAATATACTCTGTGTGGAAAAATAGCCCTTTTTTTCTTCTATGTAAACTGACCTTGCCCCTACCAACAGTGTTCAGTATTTCTAAATCTTACCAGAGAGATTCTTAACAACAATTTTATCCCTGGATTGTTCTTGAAATGTACACTGCAAGTAACAAGCAGCTGAGAGTAGTCACCTGGGTCACACAGCAGCAGCTCAGTGCCCTGACCAGAGAAGAAACAGAACCGATTACTATATGGGTATGGCCATCAGCCATCTGACAACAGTAATGAGAACATGGTACAAAGAATGTCCACCAGCAATGCATATGTTAAATCTGTTCACAAGATACATTTGTCAAATAGTTTTGAACAGCTAAAAAATTGAGAAAAATCTGTTCATACACAATTCACAAAGAGGGAACAAGGACAAATTTGCCAAGCAAATTGTTTGCTATGCATAGATATCCCAGCTGTCCTCATTATCTTATTTATCCTGTTTAAATCTCCATTGCACTCCTACCTTCTTGCCTGGTTTACCCAATGTCATCCCTTCCTTTATCATGCCATGTTTTCTCAAAGGCTCAGTCACGTTTCCTTCTGAAAAACTTGTTCTTCCACTGACACTTACTTTAGTTGTCTTTTTTCCTTTCAGATAGCTTACAATGAAATCACAAACTGTTAAACATATAATAAAAGCTCATAGAAATATTCTCATTGAGAGTGTGACATTAAGTAACAAGTGCCAGGAAAATGGCTGCTTCCCCTGCAGACAGCAATTTGAATTCTAAAGGCACAGAAACTAAAGGTACCCAGATCTCCGGGCAGTATTTTAAACTGCTGCTAAAAGAAAGAAGGATAGGCAAGTGAGTGCTCTGTCAGCATCTATGCTAACTCTGCCACAGTCTTCCTGTGTAAGTTTGAAAAAAGGCACATAGGTTCTGTCTGTAATATAAGATAAAAATACATGCCTCTCTGAAAGGATTGTCGCAAAGATAAAGACGTTAAAGACTGCCAGGTGCATAGGAACCACGGCAATGGAGTGTACATTGACAATAAACTGATCACATGTGCATGGAGGTACATACATACATAAATCAGAGGTGAGAGGGGGAATGCTTAGAAAATCGACACTCTGACATCCTTTAAATTTCAGTAAGAGAAGCCTAGAAATATTGAAAAATTAGGACATTAGTCCCACTTGGAGTCATCTGTCCCATGGAGCAAGCAATACAACTCATCAACAGCCAGGTGTACTGTTCAAACTTCATACGGACTCCCAGCGACATCCACGTTACACACAATCATACAGCCTTTTCCTAATTCTTTCTAGTATTGATACTGTTCTGATACAGCTACATTTTGAAAAGAGGGAAACAGCAATAGTGTGTGGGAGTCAGACAATGTTAAAACAAGGAGAGCAGCAGGGGACAGAAGTCAGCAGAGACAGATCACACAGGCAGTTCATCCCGCTGGGACCGGAATTGCTGCAAACACTAGAGCCAGAATACAGGACTTCACTAATTCTCAGCATATGAATAGTAAATGCTTTCAATTTGAAGAGACATTTACATGCAATTTAGCTGCATTGGTTCCAATCTTGCTCTTTTTTCATAGCTAGTCCTCTTTATTGTTAAAGAAATGTTAGGGCATGAACACATCGAGCAAAATGCATGTGCAACTTGTGAACAAGCCTTCTAGACCATCTCAGAGTACATCAAACAGCCCTTGGTGTAACAGAAGCAAAGAGCCTTGCCCTGGATTAATCGCATGAGGCTGGAGGAGAAAATAAATCACATACTAAATCTTAGCTGCTCCATTTCTTAAGAAAGGGATAAACATTTTGCACATTAAATGAGTATCAACAGCTTGAAAATTACACTTCTCTTAGAAAATTTTATAATCATTGTATTACAAGAAGTCCATAAAATTACTATGACTATTAAAAAAAGCTAACAAAATATTTCTTTCACTTTTTTTGAGATTTCTTACTTACAGCACTTGACAAAATTTAGTGGACAGCCAGTCTAAGTCTATTAAGGTGAAGACACTGAGTCCTAAATCTTTCAAAGACCAAAATACTCAGCTTGAAGATCATTAATGCCCTCTCTCTGTTCAATGGGACTGTTATTACTTTTCAGCTTAAGCAATACTAAAATGCTATAACAGGATATTAGATTTTTTTGTCTTTGGCAGCTACATCTTTAACTATTTCAAATGTCAAATAAAGGTAATCAGAAAGGCATTAATAAACACATTTTAAAGACTGAATCCCTAATTAATAAGAAAATTGCATTAAAATGACAAATGAGCTTATCATTCAAACAATATTTAAATAATTTATTTTCTTCTTTTACTTATACGTTATGTGTGTGGATGCTTATGAAGACATTAGCTATAAGAGGTTAAACTTTGAGTATAAGTCTTGAAAATTAACTTAATTTAATGGCATATTTATTATTTGACTTAGTGTACGTTAGTTCATTGCTGCTTTAGACTGCCTCAACCCCAAACTTATGGTTAGTTACTGTTCTCGTTTCAAGGTACCAAGTAAATCATGGACCACTGCTTCTCCCAAATGTTTAATGCTCACTTGTAGTGATGTCCTCTACTGTCTGTCTGCCCATCTCTAATCTATCTCCTCCTCCTCAAATGTTTTGCCAAATCTAACCAGGTCACTTACAAGAAGGTATGAAATAGCATAGGACTATTCTCTCTCTGGCCTCTGAGGACCAGTGAGAATGACCTTCTGCACCCAAAAAGTCCTCTAGAGGCCACTGTGTACCCTGTCATCCATATCCAAGGGGTCAAGTACTTTCTTCTCGGTGAACCCTTTACACAAGCTCCAGGAATGTTCCTGCCAGTTCCCTTAGAACTTGCTATTAGCTGTGGACTCCTAATGTGAGGTGACCACCCCGGTGACCTGCTGCCAGATACCAAAATACATGTAAAGGTTTACATTCACTGCAGATTCTTGCTTTCTACAAATACCGTTTACCTTTGGCAAATTCAACACAAACTCCTCTTTTCACATCTTATTTATAACAATATCACAACATAATCAAGCAACAACTTAAACCAGAGGCAACTTTTTCAATATCTACCAGAGCATTTCTGCCTTTAGTGACTGTGTATTTGTATGTACGAATGGGAAGTTCAATGTTTTTGTGTAAAAGAACTAAAGCTAAATACAAGGTCTTTCCAGTACTCCCAATGAAACAAAACAAAAATACTGGGCCAAGTAAGGTGTTGTACATTATGAGCATCCGAACTGCCAAAAGGTTTCAATAACTTTATAACCCAAAATAACTGTTATATCATGTAGTCTAACCTCAGGCCTATCATCGAGCCCTCAGTGTTATCAGATAGATGATATAGATGATGGTATTTCACCCTTCTAAACTAATTTGTGTCACAGCAAAACACAAAGGCTATACCTTTGCCACAAATAAGTAATGCCATCAAAAATGGCAAGAAACTTTTCGGCCAGAACACACCAAGATGATTCAGCAAGTGAAACAAGGCCCACACCCCAGAGAAATTGTCCAAACCTCCATCCCCCACAGAAGACTCTATTAATGACACTGGGAAAATTCCTCTCTGATCATTTACTTGGCAATCAGTTCAACCTTGAGACTGTGAGCGAGATACATGGTCTGGTCTCTTTGAAAGAAAAAAAACTGTGTTTTGCTTCAGAACATTGCTCTATCCTGTTCAGCATCTTGTCTTTTAAGTGGGTCCACTCATGACTCTCTCAGGGACATTTCAGAAAACAATGGTCTTGAAACCCCCCCCCCCCAAACAATAATAACATACAAAGGGCTAGCTAACTGCACTAAATCCTGAAGCATGATATTACAGAGTTACAGTAACTTGAACATGCGGGATGTAATGCAGACATACCAGTCTGATCAAGAAGAACAAGAACAAAAAAATTTACTTTCCCCATTCTATACGCTAGTCCATTATTACCTTTCACATTCCACACAAGTCACATCATATATGTGTAATATATATACAAAGCCAGAAAATATATTCTGAAATTATTATCTAAAGACTTCTTTCAGCTGCTCATGTAGATGGGTTAACCTGCATTTCATTAGATTCAAGGGCATTTTGCTTTATGGTCACTAGTACACCAGGTGGTTCTGTTCTTTCCACAGTAGCAACACATCCTCTGCATTAATTACTAAACTACTTTGAACTTTTTACCTAGAAAATGGTTACTTATAATCATGTTTGTTTATAGCCCTGTAAGAAGCTAGCACAAACATTAAAACATATCAGATCAATCATGTATCCCTTGCCTCCTCTTCCTTTCAATAGCTTCAGTATCATTTGTTTTGTATTTAGTCTGTAATCAGTCTTTGACCAGAAATAACTAGAAGGCTACTAATCTCAGATGAGTGTATCTTAGACCCAAGAGTGAGGTGCACAATTTTAGCTATCGGACTTCTAACATAAAGTATGTGCTAATATTGTAAAATACTCTTAAGAATTTTGCCACGTCCAGAAATTGTCCTCTAAATTAAATCGCCATGAAAAAACCCATGTTTTTTCCTTTAGTCTACAGATAGATATTAAAAGGTAATTTTATCAATACTATATCTAGAATCTTCCAGCTTCAGTGTAGGTCTTCAGTACATGTCATAGATCATAGAGAATGCTTGATAAAGTCATTGATTATGAGCCATTACAAGCTCTTGAAAGATTATGGGTTTAAAATCTACATAGTCATATGCATGAACAAGTTGCTCTGCAATGAGAATAATAATAAGAAGAAGAATGTGAAGTTTTATTTTATGACAAATGTAGATTATGATAATTCATTCCCCAATGAACAGGCTGAGTCCTTAGTGAAGTAGCTAAGCAACCTGGATTAACCTCCTAGTTGCCAGAGGAATTAAGAACACACACACGAATAATCTAATAATATAAAAAAAGTCCTGATAATTTCCTTTGATGTCTCCTTCATTGGCAGTTGAACTATTTAGGCACTTTCTTCAAAAATGTTGAGCAATATGGAAGAAAAGCAGCAGCATCTGTTTCCAACGAAAGTTATCTTGCTGTTAAAATGATAAAGATCAAGCCCAGGTTCAGATCTACTCAACAGAAAAGAAAGGAAGAGGAAAAATATGTGTCCTGTAGTTTCCCAATTGCTACTGCCTGGAATTCTGCACATGCCCCTGCTCATGTGACACACTGCATTAAATGGTTACATCACTCACCTACTCACATACATTAGTATTGCATCAGCATTCATACTGATGCTTATCACTTAAAAAGAGGGGAAAAAAAGAAAAAAAAAAGACCTTGAAGACATTTGAGTAGCACAGTAGTTGGCATCTCCTCCTGCTAATACATCTTTGCTTCTTGCTAGGAAGACAAACCATTTGATGCTTTCAGATGGGTAGTTGAGAAAGGTAAATTGTCCCAGATCACTCTACAGAAGATCACTACCTAGTAGATAAGAGGCCACAGCAACTAGCAAAACCACTATGGCATTCAAAGTGACACATTCATTGCAAATATAAACTCATATATGTATTCTGCTCCAACAAGTATATAAACAGGTCCCATGAAAGACTAAGCATAACATAAATTCTGAGTTATTAAATTAAATACTATCATTTATCCAGTAGATACCCACTAGATATCCATTTTATAGTATCTTGCATCTTCAGTAGAACATGACAACTCCAGAAAGCCAGTGAAAAGTACCCAGTTGGAACTTGTTGGGCTCAAACCATAAAATATGAAGTGAGGATCTATGTTATGTACTACATAGGAGACCAGACCTAGGACCTCACAGTCCCCTTCTTGCCTTAAGATCTCTGAACTTAAAATCTAGCAAATGGTTGAAGACTTTTGGGTAATTTTCATTTCACGTGTAAAGAATGCAGGTGAAGACCTGCACTTTGAATAGAGCATTCCTGGAAACAAAGTTCAGAAATGGTGTATCCTTTGGATAATCAGCCATAATCCTTCCTCTCAAATTCTTGAAAAAGAGGAAATATTTTTTCAGACTTACTCTGTCAGATGGGGATCGCTGAGGGATAAAAGTGAACAAGGCACAGATTTCACCATCCCACGAGAATGAAGAATTAGTCCCTTTGGTTGAATGATGGTCTTGGAGATAATTAAGGGAATTCTGTCACCATCGGAAAGTACAAAAACACAGCTTTTACACTCAGTGAAAGAAGAGAAACAATGAGACAAGAAGAGACTTCGCAAGACAACTGATGCCAGCAGCCTCTCACTACAAGACTGCCAAATTCTACCCAATGCAGGATTATACTTAATAAAATATTCATCAAGCCTATTGCGACCTCCTGCTAAGTCTAAGAGCCTTTGCTGGGCCCTTGCTGGAAAACACACAAGAACCAGAATTCTCAGATACATTCTAGAAAGCTAGTCATGAAGTGTACTCTGGACTGTATTCTTACCACCCTACCTGAGACGTATGGGAAGATGTCCATGAGGTTACAGGTCTTTGCAAAGATTTAGAATTTGGAATTTCCAAAGTAGTCCTACTAGTAACACAGCTTTCAGATATAAAATTACTTTGCATTTAGAGCTCCTCTTTGCTACTAGAGCAGACTGTTACCTCCCTCTTCGCCACCTTTTTAAATCAAGCTTTAGTTCGGCATATCTGAGGACAGAAAACTTTATACTGAGGTGTGAAAGAGAATGCTCTTGCAGGCACTGAAATCTATGTGCCGCAGCGTTTTAATGGATTGGTGTTTCACCTCTAAGCATTTGGTCCCTGTCCAGTTTAGAATAAGAGACATAAATGAATGTAAAGACCTTACTTATCGTCCTTGGCTTTATCTCTGTCACAGGAGCACTACTCAGTTTGCGGCAAAATTATAGCTTCTGTTCAACAGTGGCATAGTAGAGGAACTGCCTTGCCAGCACTACAGTGCATGAGCAATACTGGTTGAGAGATTGCACACTCCCACCTGCACTATACTTAGTACTAGCCAACACTAATCATTTCCAAGAGACATCTACTAAAGTGCATTTCCTCTCAAAATACTGACTAATGGTGAATATCAATACAGCAAACTGATAGGATATTTACCTTGGATATACCTGTTTCACATAATGGAAGGATTTAACTTTAAGGAATTTGTGACCTATAAAATGTTCGTTGCAATTAATGATTAATTAATTACAAAAGTGCAGACATTTGTTCCGATTACAGTTGTTATCCTTATTGCTGTGTTAAAGCAAAGCACTGGGCTGCCTGGTATGGGCTTTTTTTTCTGCCTGGTTTTTTTTTTTTTTTTAATGGAAGTCCGACAAATAATTCACTGTTTAAAGCTGGTTTCTCTTCTGGAGCCCTTTCTCACACATTTTCAGTGCCCCTTCACCTCAGGCATCTGTCACAGTAACACCTCTGCTCATAGCAGAGAAGGTGAAGGGCTTCATCAGAAGCAGATGCCAAAACTCTCCTTGTGTGGGCTGGGGCAAAGTGATCTGACTGATGTCCTGGAATCTTCTCCAGACCCACGAGGTTCAAGGACATCATGCTGTTCAGAAGATGAAGCCCTGATTCTGCTGATCGGTCTGTCTCCCACACTGCAGAAAGTGCTGATGGGAAGACAATCACGCAAGCTGAAAGGGCCAGATTTTGCCCTCAGCTATCTTTATGTCAGCTCAGTAACTACTATTGCATTATACAGGGCAGAAAGAGGACCTATTTTTTATGGATTCATGCGGTTTTTTATTCAGTAATTTTCAGTTTTTAAACAAACATCACTGCTTAACAGAAACACAACTGATATTTGCAAATGGTAGTTCTGAGGAAGGAAGACATGTATATGGAAAATAATAACATATTTCACATCTGTATGAAAGATGTGGTTTATAGGTCTGGGAGGTCTTCCCGATAGCCAGTGGCCACTGGATCAGATCCAAAGAACCAAAAATGGGATTACAGACATCTTTACGCCACCCTGTAAAATGGAAAAATGCAATGCCATTAGAAAAAGAAAGGAACAGGAGAATATGGGGTAGGAAGTATGTGGGTGCATGTGTACATCGAAGGAAAAGAGCACATGCAAGAAAAAATGTCTATCAAGGTCTACAAGCTGCATTGTATGTGTTATTGACTCCTCTCTGATTTATATTTCTGAATTTTATAAAAGATCTCAAAGCATTAATTAAAGTCTTACAAAATTAATTTAGTTCTGTAAGCACCTTGGTCTCTTAAGTATACATCATTCTAACTCCTAAGAATTTATTTGGAACTCTATATCTTATTTATCAAAATTTACTGATGGCAATGGAAGTCCTTCCACTGTCTTCAACATTCTTTGGATCTGATACAGATGCTGCAGAAGGTGTACAACTTGCCCAGTGATCCTAACATGAACTGATGGGCATTTTCTTTTCAGAGTAATCATCATAAATTGGTCAATAAAATCTTTAAAAGACACTGGACTCTGGTGGCGAAATCCTGGTAGAATTAAAGTCAATAGCATAACTGCCTGTGACTTCCAAAGTTTCACCTAGAGTTCACCTGCCCAGGTCACACTCTCCACATTGCTAAAGCCAGAAGCAGTTGAAGAGCACCAGAAGCATAGGTGAGCTTTCTAGGTGGCACAGCTTGGGGCATCTGAGTAAAGGAACCAGTCATTGGAGAGGGTTTATAACAGTCACTAAGATACATGGGTTTCTCTATTTCTAATGCAATTATCTGAAATATTTAAATATGAATATGCAAATACCTCTACTCTGATTGGGATAAAAATGCAAAGTTTCCCTTTTCCTGCATTGTTACCCAGCAACAGCTGCAGTCTTAAAATGACAATCAGCCTCCTGAAACCAATCAAAATGCAAAAAATTGCACAACTGGGGAAAAGAGTTATGCAGTATTTACATATGCAGCATGACAGCAGTTTGATGGTCTGAGGCAACTCAGTTTTGGCACCATTTTTACACAGAATTGCTTATAGTGAGCACAACAATCCTATGCAAGAAAGTTCTTGTCACTAATAGAATACTATGCTAAGTCACTAATGTAAACAGGCACATTTCACTGCTTAATATCAGAGTTTGGCCACAGGATCCACTATCTCATGTAGCAATTGCTTTGCTTGTCCTGGAGCTCTTCCTGCTTGTTGCAGAAATATTTGGTTTTTTCACATATTCAACAGGGTCAACTACCATCTTGTGTTGTGTCTCTCCTCACCAGCTCAAACTACTTTTCCTCTCTATTTCTCTAAAGAATAAAGGATCAGTCCTTAAATACTGACTATTGTGTGTAGTTTGCCAGTCTCTTCAAACATGTATAGCTGAGGCCCAACCAGTAATCAAAACAGGCTGGCAGGCAACAAGCTATGCTACCGCTGCAAACGTGTATAAGTGCTGAGAAATGTTTCCCTTCTGGATCTCTAAATTCCCACTGCAAATCTTGGATATGGGATGATCATCATCCTTTGCTGCAGCTGAAGGAAACAGCCTGCCTAAAAAACAATCCCCACAGATTCACAGTTCCAGCCCACATCCCTTGAGTGCAAACTAGGAAAGAGGACATTTACTTACCTCTCTGTAAGTCCTGAATTGGTTCTAAGTCCTAGGCACCACCAAAATACAAACATTAAACATCCAATAGATCCCAATGACTGTAAAGTACCTCTAGTATTTATGTGGATTGACTCAGAGAGACCATTGCATCATCATCATGGCTTGGCTTCGGGAACGAAGATCTGGGATGGGCTTTTCCCACACTCACTGCAAGCGATGAGTGCACCCTTCAGGCCTGTGCAGTGGATTTTTTAGGTGAGGCACCAGTGTGCACGGAACTGGCTCCACCCTTTACACCTGAGGGTCATCTGCCAGGGCCTAGCGAGCTTGGATGGTGACAGCAAAGTCCTCGGGTCGTAGGTTTGGTTAGAGTATCCTTCTCTTAGATGATGGATGCCTTACAAGGCTAAACAAGCTCCATCTGCCCGGGTTTGGAGTCAGAGTTGTCCTTCTCCTAGGATGGTTGCCCGAAGGCTAGTGAGCTCATTTGTCTGACCCTTCAGCTGAGACGCGTCAGGCTTGGGAGACCCCACCGGAGGCACATGCCACCACCAGCACAGCTCTCAACCTCACAAGGGCACACAAGCTCTTTCTCCACAACAAGGGGATGCGCGTGAAAGAGTCACTGCTCTACCTCTGGACATCACAGACCCGGGCACGGCGCGGCCGGGGCCTGCCAAGAACAAGAGTCCTGGAGGTGAGAGACCATTGCAACCATGCTTACAATTCTCATGCTTTCAAACCACAGCTGCTTCCTTTAACTTGTGAGATAGAAGAGAACCTTCCAATTCTGAATCAGAGTTTCCATTTTCAAAGATTTGTCTATTTTCCAGATGTATTAGCTCAAGTAAACAAATAATGAAGGATAGCTATCCTTCTCTCTAAATTGTTCATCATGATAGTCTTAGGCTATCACAGCTATCATGATGCAACTAATTCTGCCAGATGTGTATGAATTTCCATATTTTTTATTAAAATAGGACTTGCAGTCTCGCAGCATTATTTTCCCCTATAAAAACTTCTGAAGTTCTCAAAAATGTTTGCTTTCCTAAGAGATCGACCCAAGCCAATGCATAAATTAATCACAGCTTAGACTTCTTCCGCTTTGATCTTTGATAAAAAGCATCGGCTTTGATAAAACAGTCGACACAAAGTTCCACACTGCTGTGACTAGATCATTACTAATATCTGCAGCAGCTAACTAGTCTCCACCTGCTCTGCATTTACTGAAAGGCAG
This sequence comes from Buceros rhinoceros silvestris, assembly GCF_000710305.1. Classification (NCBI taxonomy): domain Eukaryota; kingdom Metazoa; phylum Chordata; class Aves; order Bucerotiformes; family Bucerotidae; genus Buceros; species Buceros rhinoceros. The sequence goes on along the minus strand of NW_010405272.1, from coordinate 16,770 downwards.
GATCAGCTTCACTCAATACCCAAACCGTTTGGTTTCACTTCCTTGCATTGCTTTTTCTCTTTAGATTTCTCTGATTTTCCTGGTTTTCTTTTGCAGCTATGCAGTCAGGAAACAGGACTTTAAATGGCCGGCTAGCCTACCCCTTTGCACCAAGGGAAGATCAAATATTGTATTACCTCATTACTAGAAGTATTTTTTCTGCTTTTTAAGATAAAATCTTTTTTTTTCCCTGCCACTTATCTATAAGACTGAGTAGTTTTTTCTAGGGCACAAGAAACAAACAGCATCACTCATTCCAAGAATGAATAACAACCATAGCTTATAACTACAGAGACTGACATATTCCTACCCTTTCATTTCAAGAATATTTTTAGCAAAATCATATATTCAGGAATTTTATAATTAACTAACACTTCTGCTGAATTTTCAGCTTGCCACAGAGATCCACACCCATACATTACAAAAATCAAAGATGATTACCACTGAAATTGTCTGGAATGATGAAAGTACACTGAGTCTTCAGTATGCGGTACCCTGTACATCAAAAAAGATGTCCTGGTTTGGAATAGCTTATCTTCCACAACCCCCTTCACAGGATCACTTACATACCGCATTTGAGGGAAATGGGCATTGTGCCTCACCTACAGTTACAACAGTGTATCTTATCTTACCACAGTGGGCCTGAGTCTTCTCTTGAACATACTGATGTAACACATGACTCATGGCGGAGAGTTCAGCAGTACGGCATCAATATACAGTGTCTATAACTATACACAAACCAATCTCTGCTGCTTTTGGCTTTGTAGTTACTGATATGGAGAACACAAAGAATAATTACGTTGTCTGCTTTTTTAAAACACTGCACCATAATTGTTTCACTCTGAAATCCACAGTGAGAGACATCATCATCATCATGGCTTGGCTTCGCAAACGAAGATCTGGGAAGGGCTTTTCCCACGCTCACTGCAAGCAATGAGTGCACCCACAAGGTCTCAGTCATTATTTCCCACAAGATAGCCAGGTAAGTCAGCACCATGTTCTTCACCCACAGCTGAGCTTGACTCACAGTAAAACAGCAGTCATGTCTCTACAGGATGTCTAACATGTGTATGTTATCCTTGCTCGTAGCCCAAGTCATGAAACTTAACACCTTGTGCTAAGTGCTGTAAAAACACAAAAGAAAAAGATGGTCCCTGTAGAAAATGCACACCTGCTTTGTCAGTCATATAGCCTTAATATACAGTTTCAAGTAAATCCACATCTTACTATCCCCTATGACTCCATCTTTATCTCTTCTTGACACTGCTGAGAATAATCTCATTTTGACTATGAGTGCAAAACAGATGTCACTGCATGTGTGATATCATGTGAAAAAATATCAAAACCTTAAAGGTGAGTGACTATTCTATAAACTGATAAATCATGTCAAACCTAAGAGTATTTTGAAGTTAGAAATGTGCCTGAAGGCCTGCTATAAAAAGTAGTTTTTTGTGAAAGAAGCTCTGTCTTTAAAAGGACCTCCCAAATTTTGATTTTGAATTTAAACTATAAGTTATCTCTTCATTTGTATTGTAAGTTATCTTCTACTTGTAATTAAAATTTGTAGCTCTAGTCTGTGTTCACACCTGACATCCTGCCAGGCCTGCAGTCCTTTCCAAGTTATTCAAGTTCTTCTTGAAGCAATACTTGGATACTTTCAAGAGGGCCAGTAAAATTACAGGACACACTGAATTTCCGCTACTGCTACAAGGAGAGGTTTTGATCTGTAATGTCCTGGCTGTGTCCAAGGTGATTTTTGTCTCTGTAAAAAAGGCAAAATTAACCTATCTGTGTCCTATGCACAGCAAAGGAAATAGAATCTTTTGGTTTTTCCATTTTGCTTTTGTATCAGGGAGCTGAGTGTCATCTCTGATCCATGAATTGAAGAATGCTTTGGGTCAACACTGACTAGCATAAAGGTAAGCACAAGACAGAGCAGCATGATGTTTTGTTATGGGAACACAAGAATTACTTGCTTTCATTATTACGCAGTGACACTACTCATATTAAATCCAACATATTTCTCAATGCAAAATAAAGATTTATTAAACAGCCAAACAACCTGAACTATCTTACCCCAGTTTTGTTTCTAAGTTGTGTTTACTGAAGTGCACAACTCCCTGTTTTGTCCCACTCCTCCGGACATTACGTCTTTTTTCACTTTTCACTTTAATTTCTGTGATTCTATAAAAGAAGTTAAAATGGGAAGGACCTATTTGGCCAACCATGGTATCTCCCCGTTGATGTTGGACTGATTCCTACTGTATCTTTTCTAACTTGCAATAGAAACATATTTCTATGAGTAAAAACAGAATTTCCTTTCCCAAACGATTCTTCAGAACAGAGAAAGTAGGTAGGGGATGTTTGTCAAATATATTTGTCAGTGACACTAGCTTGCATTCTCCTCCCACCCCTCTGACCTGTGCAGATGCTGTGGATTCCCTTTCACCACCTAATCCAACAGAAGGGTTGACTCTTGGCTCCAGGGATATTTCTATTCACAGTGACATGTGGAGATGCCAGAAATAAAATTACCTATACATTGCAATATTGGGTGAAGTCAGTATAGCTATAGCGCATGCTCTATTACCACATTTAAATAGAGTTAGAGAACCTTATTTAAATACACTTCTTTTTTTCTCAAGGCCTCTCATGCTTCCACAACACTTGCATGCTATTATGTAGACCGAACTTCTTAATTTACTATGGCTTTATCCTAATTGGAACCCCTTTTGAGAAGAGGATTGGACTGGACCTCCAAATATCCCTTCCAATACAATATTTCTAAGATCCTATAAATTGCATACAGTATGACCTTTATATCAAAATAATCTCTTGGATGAGCTGTTAACTACAAGGACTAGCTATGACAAATATTGGTTTATTTTTGTCATCAAATAAAACACTGCTACTTCTACACTTCTTTAATTTTTAGATAAGCATACAAAGTTTCAACATTTCATTAAGACATACTGGTACAAATATTTTATGGCACTTCATCATAACATGCTATCTCAGGCACTTAATAACCAACTTGCTCTCAGAAAGCTTACTTCCAAAACATACAACAGGAAGGAAACATGAATTATGCTTTATTCAACCAACAGGATTGCTTATCTTGGTAAGTTTACCAGCCTTGTAAAATTTCATGCTCCAGAATCTTACCAGTTTGTTAAGAAGAGAAAAAAAAACCCAAACAAAACAACTGAAGATCATCTCAACAGCCTTGCACTTTCTACAGCACAATGTGAGTGATTAAAGCCAGCTCAGTTATATTTGCACCCTGCTCCCATACTTGACCATTTTGATGGAGACACACTCTTACTGGCTTGTCGACAATTAAGTAGATGATAACAGAAAAGAGAAAACTCATTGAGTGGAATGAGAACAGACTCACACCCCTCCACCCAGCTCACCAGGCAAAGATTAGAAAGTCTCAGCTAACACTTTTACTCCTGTTACTTTTTCAGATTACTAGTCAGGCTTCAAACCAAAACCCCTTCAAGCAGTAGCGTCTGTCACAGATCTAAAAACCAACAGCATACTTACTGCCATAGTCAAGGGAAGCCTGTTCATATTTTCCCTCCTCACCCTCTTTTCCTTGCTGGCCCATAGTAACTGTTTAAAGGAAAAAAAAAGCCTCAAAATTTAGTAAGTAGCCTGCCTTAGAAATGCTAGCAGTAACAGGTAACAGATCTGCTCTCATGCCCCAGTGTTAATTTGCAAAATGTCTTTTGTATTAGAAAAGATGTAATGACTGTTACTAACATCTAAAAATGGGCAAAAAGGGCAAAAGGATGATAACAGTGTACTGGAAAGCAGTGTACAATAATGTATATGCCAAGCTATCTATCATTCACAAAAGCATTTCACAAGACAAAAGAAGTTGCACAATGTTACACAAGCAATGAGGTGAATCCAAATCTATTTTCTATTATCTCTGCTGTACAGTGACATACTGGGAATCTCTACAACTGTAAATGAACCTCAAGTGATTACAGTTATTTTGCTGAAAACAATTTTTCCACCAAGCAGATACAAATGCAGACACCTAATGTGGAGAGAATGCCCTTTCTCTCACGTCTCCTAACCAGACATGAGGCTTTCATGCAGTACTGAGCACTTGGAAAAACAACCCGCTTAGGCAGAATTTAGGGGTGCACCAATCACAGTGCCATTGAACTAAGGAAACTTGTAGGAGGAGGTACCACACAAATATTTCCAATTTCAGCTCCAGAAAAATTTCAATATATAAGGCAACTTTTACATTCTTGTCAATTTAAAATGAGATGTTTGGCAAATCAAACAGTAGTAGACATATGAGTTCAACTGAATTGTTTGATTTAACCAAAAGTATTTTGGATTTAATTGTAGTTCATTTTGTAACACAAGGAAGTACTAAAAAGAGCTATTTCTAATAGAATATCAAATTATTTGATTCTAGATGGAGAGATATCGTGATTTTTTTTCCATCGCTGTATTACTTTCAGGTTTTTTTATGACAAGAACTCAAGGAGTATTCTGGTTTTAGTGAATATGCAGTTTATTTTGCCTCAAAACTTCATTTAAATAATGAACTTGATCTCTGACTCAAATGCTTACACCGTAATTCTGTAAACATTTAAGTTTAACCTATGAGCAGCAGATGAATAGACCTATGAAGTTCCACATGAGCATCCAGGTGAGTATGTATACACAAGAATCAGGATTTTTTCCGCTATGTTCTGTCTATAAACAGACATCTCAATTTCTCAAGCATAAGATTCCTCCCAATGTTCCTGGAAGACATCTACAGTTATTAATATATGAGGGTCAATCCAAAAGTAACGCCTCCTATTTTATTATGTTGGTTCACTCTGTCAGAGGTGGATGTTGGTGGTACGGCAACAGAGGTTGAACCTGCCCACCAATATTCCATTACATTTTGTTGCAACGTGACAGAAGGCAGCAGAGGGGACATCTGACAACATGGTGTCTGACACGGGAGTGCGGGTGAAGCCAAAGTGTGTAACTGAATTCCTCCATGAGGACAAAATGGCACCGTTGACCTTCACTGACGCTGCCAAACGTTTATGGAGACCAAGCAGTGGGTGTCAGCACAGCGAGGTGGTGAGTGGCGCATTTCAGTGGTGACAGTGACGGTGGGTGTCCTCCACTGGCACAGATTTTTAAACGCGCGCGGCATGCAAGCTCTTGTTCACCTCTGGCCAAAATGCACAGCCCGTGGTGGGGACTCTGTTGAAAAACAGTGTTTTGTCACTGAGATTTTGCTCTCTCAAACAGTATTACTGTGTTCTTTGTATCTGTTGCAGTTTCCATGGAAATACAACGTAAATAGGAGGCGTTACTTTCGGAGCGACCTATGTACAATGCAATTGGTTATCAAGATCGGCAGCAATGCGTTCAAACTTATCTATTGTCTTGTGTGATGCATCTAAAAGTTTATATACTTAAAGCAGTTGCATGCTCTTCATTTGCAAGCAGATTTTTTTAATAAAGTGAGTAAAATCTCGGTGCGCAGTTCAAGG
>NW_010405272.1:10518-11044 GCF_000710305.1 Buceros rhinoceros silvestris | reverse complement strand
AAAACTGTAATGAAGATGAAGGTAAAGAGACAACAGCTGAATATATTTAAAAGATTATTTTCCAGAAGCAGTCAGGATCTTACTGCAAACAATGAATGTATCAGTTACACATTGCTTAGTAAAGAGAAAGGTTGATTAATACACATATCCTACACCTTTCAATTTGATATTGTTCTCATCATTAGTGTTTCAGGCTACCTGTAAACAGGTGCAGCAACCTGCCCCTGGAGAGGACAGTAAAACATTTCTTGGCTTACGTCACAGGTGTGGTACCTCTTGGGGAAGACTGTTTTTCAGTTTACCACAACCAAGCTAATAGTTCATCAAGAAACTACATATAGCAATGACATGCCAAACTCAAACTTAGTATTCAGAGCTTTGGGCAAAATGATAAAGCAATCAAGAATTTAGCTGATAAAGCATGGGTTCAAAACTACATTTTAAACGTAATTGCTTTGAAAGCCATACTGGAAAAGTAAGGTAACAGGTAAAAAACCCAGAAACTAATAAAAAATGCATTCTTTCC
>NW_010405272.1:6297-10410 GCF_000710305.1 Buceros rhinoceros silvestris | reverse complement strand
TTTCCCTAAAGATATTCTCAATGACTTCAGTGGAACAGGATTAGGCCACTGGCTCTGTGAACGTAGCCATGCAAATGTATTGTCTCCTTGTACTAATATAGCTGTCTGGCAAATTCTTTTTGCTGTTACCATGGCTCTAACATTTTGATGTTTCAGCAGAAAAACAACAGTTCAGTGTATGTGTGAACACTAACTGAGACATTTTTAGCAATTTTAGGGTTACAGTTAACAGTGAGGTCGAATTTTCCTCTTTAAAAACATTAAGCTATGATCTGAAATCTGTACTTCTCATATACGAAAAATCATTATATATATCAACAAAAAATTTGTCAGGAAACCTATTGATTTTGCTTTCTCAGTTTCCAGTCCTCAATTTATTTTCTCCCCTCAGCAGGCCAAAATAAGTGACAAGTGGAATCTCCTGACTTAGTTTCATCTTTACATCAAAATACTACAGATGAGTTTAAAAAGGCCTCTATTTCTCCTGTAGCAAATTATTTCAAAGTCCAGCCTACAGCAGAAACCTTTTCCATTGTGCCACTCAGCAGCTCTTGGGAATGCAGTTTGTCTAGGACTCATGCTATCTTCAATCGTGGAATCAGAGAATATCTCAAGTTGGAATGGACCCATAAGGATCATAGAATGATTGACCCTTAAATGTCATCTAGTCCAAGCCCCCCCTGCAGTGAGCAGGGACATCTTCAACTAGGTCAGATTGCACAGAGCTTCATCCAACCTGACCTTGAATGTTTCCATGGATGCGGCATCTACCACTTCCCTGGGCAACCCGCTCCAGTGTTCCACCACCTTCACTGTAAAAAATTTCTTCCTTTTATCTAGTCTAAATCTACTTTTTTTCAGTTTAAATCCATTACCCCTTGTCCTGTCACAACAGGCCTTACTAAAAAGACTGTCCTCATGTTTTCTATAGGCCCATTTTAAGTACTGAAAGGTCACAATAAGGTCTCCCAGGAGCCACCTTTTCTCCAGATTGAACAACCCCAACTCTCACAACCTTTCTTCATAGGAGAGGTGTTCCTGCCCTCTAAATCCAATTCACTGCTCCTCGCAGGACTACCCAAAACCTAAATCATATGACTAGAAGTATCATCCAGATGTTCCTTGAACTATATAGAGGCACTAATGAATGCTCATACAAATACAATGTTTTCTGTACAATGACACTACTAGACATTTTGGAATTTGAGACAGTTAATGCAATTTGCAGACATTTTGGGGTGCAATGCCCTGTGGAACCCCAGAAGTCTGCCTAAAGACTGGCTTCCCCCAGTTCTTGTTTTCTTTGTTCCTTTTTTTTTTTCTTTTTTTGAGAACCTCTGGTTGTTCTTTCATTTCCCCATTTTCATTCTTTCAATTTTCCATACTCAGTCTATAACAAAATTAGAAACATATACAGAACAAATCGGTGGAGTTCTTATGTCTCTTTTATAAGCCCATTTTACCAGCCTAATTTTCAAGAAAGAAAATTGAGAAGTAGGTGATGGAGAAAAACTTGCCAAGAATTACAAGTATTCCCTCACTGGTTGAACACAGTAAGGCTCATGATACTTGGAACAATCATGGTGCAAATCTAGCATGGTCAATAGCAGAAGCAAAGCTTTTAGATACAGGAAATTGTAATCCCAGTTCCTGTAATTGTGTGCTGAGTTTATATCAACATTTCAGTGGAAATGCCCCAAAATCAAATAAACTTATGCCATGAGAAACTAGTGGCATATTGTCTCTGGTAACCTATAAACCCTGATACTACCAGTGCTTAGAAACTTGGTGTTAACACATCTATAGTGAGCACAATTATTAAATAGGTGTAAGAACTGTGACTCTTGCAAAGTACAGAAAAGCAAGAAAATTAGTAAGCAATCTAATTTCCTCTTCTTTTAACTTCCAAGTACACAAGTGAGCCTTTTGAGTAGTTGCATGAAGTGATGATGGCTCACCAACTTCCGTGCAATTATGATTCTATGTAGAGTTCACATTTTTAGGAATCCTTTTGCAATACAGTAATGCAAAGACAGTTTTCTAGACCACAATGTTTATAAAGATAGTTACTTTATTAACTGTAATTCTCAAAAAGCTGCTGTATCTTTTCTTTCCTAGTTCCTTAAGTGCTTTACCTGACATCTGGAAACAAAGATACAGGAACTTCTCAGTGGCTTCTGATATGCATTTGGTAAATTAAAAATGCCTCTAAAAACAAAAAAATGAAGATGCTTTCACTAAGAATAGGAAGACTGGTGATTCTGAGCACAAAAGAGCAATTATAGGAGTCAATCTGAATACAATTGCTGGAAGCCTCAGAAGCATACTCTGATATGCGTTATTGGCAGTACTGCTTTGAATCTGCTTGTTCTGCTCTTTGAGTAAGCTGTACTTATGACTGCTAAAAAACTGAATTTCAAGTTAACCGCATTTCACTGGATTTGGCAAGAAGTGTGGGTATAGGAAAAGGGTGTTCCATATCAGTTTTTTCAACAGAACAAATACATCACAGTTTTCACAAAATAGAAATTTATTAACTGCAACATTCAACAGATAAAATGACAAATAAGAAGTGCAGGGTGCATGAGTCATTAACATATGTGCACTCTTGTCACATGCCCTTTATTTTCCACTGAAGCTGGCTGGAATTAACACCGTGGCAATCTGTGCCGGCTCTTGGGTAGGTAGGAGGTAAAGGAAGAGGGTATATGGGATGAGACCTGCTCCGCAGAGATGTCTATGAAGCAGAGCGGCTGCTGTGCAGTGAAATGATTGGGCATTTTGTTCCATACTGCTTTGCAGTGCCTGCATTTGCTAAATCAGGATGCTCGATCTTCAAGGTAAACTATTCAAGTATGCTTTTTCTCCAGTGTGTTGTGTCACAAAGGCCAAACAGACCTATGGAAAAGATCTACCCTTTTCTTTTCTTTTCTTTCTTCTAATCATCATCTGCTCCTTCTCAGCCAAGGTCACTGATAAGCAACAACAAAACAAAAAAGGCATTGTTAGATTGGAAAGAACATAGATAGAAATCTCCGTCCTTTTCCCATACATATTTTTCCTTAATAAATATGAATTGGATCAGCCTTGTGGTAGGCAGTTCAGAAAGTCCACCAACAATGGCTACTTTAAGACTACCAACTCTTGAAGATCTGGCATACAGAGTATGGACCACCATATATATCAGCTCTGAGAATATGGCAGTAACTATAACTGAACAGGCAATGAAGTTCATAAAGTGCAAAGAACCCTAAGAAGGTTCTTCAGAGCAGCTGGACTTCACCCAGACATGTTACCAGCCCTTTTGCAACAAGAACTTCTTCAGAGCAGGTAACAGTGAGGCAGTAATACACTATAAAAGGAGACGTAAACAGGCCTTCCTAGACACTCACTCCCAAATTTTAAAGAATATATGCTGAAAAACAGTGACTAAAGGTAAAAGAGGATGTTCATTCAAAGATCAACCTGCAAATCCAAAAATGGGAATGAATAGCTGTTAGTCAGTGAGCAGGTTCTCTGAACTAACCACAAAATGTCTCTACTTTCATTCCCTGAATAAAAGAAAAGCAAAATGTTTTGAATTTGGTTTCCTCTCAGAAAGCAAGGAACTGCACGTATGAAGGTTCATACTACATGTCTACATAGTTCTGGCAGCCAGTTACAGTTCCCTGTCCTCTCATAATTAAATGCTATTCTAAGAGAGGGATGGAAGAACTTAAGTGAAGGAATGAGTTCTTAGAGCTGTGAAAGAAAGGTTTTTAATCAAAAAAAAAAAAGAAAGAAAGAAAGAAAAAAACAGATTAGCAACAGTAGTAGATGCACATAAACCTACCTGAGCTTCCTTTGCTCTTCCAGCTGGACTTTGGGTTCTTGAAGTACTCCTGACTTCCGTTCAAGTACACCTTGTGATTCCTCTGCAACTCCTCTTCGACAAGCTTGTTGTCCATATCCACTTCTCAGGTTGTTTTTCTTCTCTTTTTTGAGGTCATATGTCCAATGGTCATGAAGTTCTACTTTTCTTTAGCACCGAATTCTGTATACTAGTCAATAGAACCTCATTTTTTCCACTGGCAACTTCCTTTTAATTGAATGCTTGATTATCTTTCCCTGCAT
>NW_010405272.1:3619-6176 GCF_000710305.1 Buceros rhinoceros silvestris | reverse complement strand
CTTTCCCTCATCACAGTCTCTGCATCTTTTACTTGCAATGTCCAAAAATCACCTTAGTTCTTGTAAGAATGCTGCAGCCCGACCTGCACGTCCTACCCCTGAGGCTAAACATGCTACCTTCCTGGAATATGGAGGTCAAGTAACTCCACACAGGGTAATGCCCTTAAGATCAGGTAGGTCCAAATATGCAAAGTATTTTAAAAGGTGGAGGAAAAATGGGTTTTCATCACTGGAAATTATAAAATCTGGAGTTTGATGAAAACTGGAGTTTGAGATTAGGAACAGACTGGGCACAGCCAAAGGGATTATGAAATTCTTGATGAACTTAGTAAATTTGTTTCTCCTAGTAAATAAGTAACATAAAACCTGTGCAGGCCTCTTACCACTGCTTGGAACGGACAATATTTTCTACATGTGAAGATAGTTTAACTTGACCTGCATAAACTCGGGGTGTTTCCTAGCAAGGCGCAGAATGGACTATGCGTGTGTGCGAGCTGAAAAAACACAAGCATTACTTTGTAGTGTCAACTCCAAGCCCAAGGACATCATTTTTGTGAATTTTTAAATGAAACTATGCTGCATAATCAAGACACTGCAAAAATACCATTCTGAATTCGTAACAATCTGTCTTAGACATACCAAGAGCACTATAAAGACACACAAAAAAATAAAAAGGCCTACACTCAATCTTATCATTTGCTATGACATAACACTTTTAATTTTTCCTAAATATGCACATATCCAAAAAACAATCCTGAATATTTATGCATGGGACATGACAGCCACAAAGTATACAAAGCTGTTATAAACACAGTTTTATACTTAAACATGGGCCTTTTCCTCTTCAGACAACAGAGAAATTGCTGGTATCTGAAAATGTTACTTCAGATCACCAGGGATGAAAATGAAAACATTTGATTTAACAACTAATTCTGGGGAAGGAGATAAGAAATAAAGGCATGAGCCACTGACTCACAGTATCAGGAGAGGCCTGGGGAACCCCTTTCAGGAGTATTCCTTATTCAAGAGAATGCCCTGCTGCAGCACTGGAAGGAATGCCAAAGCATCTACTCCAAGAGAAAGAACAAGCAATCCCTACAGTTTATCCTCACAACTGGATATCTTCTCCATGAGTATTCTGGCTTTTTTATTTGAACCATGGTACTGTTCAGGAAGTGACAAAGATGGACTAGGTTAAATGCTGTAACACGGTACTTATTCACACCACATTAGGCAGAGGAACACTAAAATTAGGCATAAAATTTTATTCCCTTGGTAATATCCTCCAGTACTTTGTAGAGACAGGAGGAGAAATGGGAAATTCCCTAGGAAAAATAAAGCAAGCTATAGATATGTAATATAAACATCGTGGCATAGCATCTTTTAAATATCACCAATTCTATCAGGGTGATGGTGACAGGTGATGGTGAAACATCACCAGAGAGACTGGAAAAAATAGCCATTCAGCGAGATGTCTAAAAGCTCTTTTGAATGGTTACTATAATCTCCCTTACGCTCTGTCTGTAAACAATCTTATGAATTACAGAAATATGAGAAAGTGAGGAGATGTTTTCTTTTTATTTCACTGGAGCCACATGAGAAATATGTTTGGCCTATCACTGTCTAAAAGGAGGTCTGACCCAAAGCTCATTACTGTCTTCCCTTTGGGGTCAGGATCAGGCTCCTGCAAAGTAGTAACAAACAGCAGTCTTCTTAAAACCTGCCGTGAAAATAACTTTTCAAAAATTGCTGCTTTGCACTGATTCTCTGCAGCTAGAGATGGACAGCACTTGCCAGATTCAGACAGAAACAGATGAAGTTACGCCAAGTGAATATACATCCATAGTGTACCATGCCCTTTTAAATCAACTTCCTGATTAAAAAACGCCCTACTGACATAAGGTATGAGAGGTGCAGACTTTTAATACTTCACAAAATAATAGAGCCCAGTGCTGGTTTGGTTGAAAAATCTGTGATCTTACAGATGTTTATGAGTTTGCCTGGTGCAGAGCCATAATCAATTTGGTTATGATGGACCCTCAAGACAGATAAGATTTATCCTAAAGGAAACTGTTTTCTGAAACCAATTGCCCAGATGCATTAGGCAGGTGGGAGTTTCAGCAAACCAAAGGGTCTACTGGCAGACGCAACATTGATTTCTTAATGTTTACAACCTACCCGGCAGCTCCAGACCAGACCTATTTAATGGATGTCTACGGGGCGCCCTGCAGCCTTGGTGATTTCCACAACCAAGCTGGCTATTTTCGTTACCTGGTGACTGTGTTCCACATCTGCAGCTTCAGTGCAAACATACTGAACTAGTATATACACTGCAAATCTGATCTGAGATCAGATTTTAAATCCAATCTAATAATAATGTTTACTGTTTTCATGACTAAAAGCATGATCCCTTTTAAGGGATCAAAAATTCTATCGCGGTTTTTGTCTGTCTGTCTCTGTATCCTACTCCCCCTCCCAACACAAGATATTCCCCCTTCATTTCAGTTTCATTATGATTTGCTGCTTTTTCCTCTATGGCTAAAATAGGCAGAGCGGC
>NW_010405272.1:345-3540 GCF_000710305.1 Buceros rhinoceros silvestris | reverse complement strand
ACTAAAATAGTTAGAGCGGTTCTAATCAAAGCAAAATACTGTGAAGGATTCTAAAGAGATAATCTTTGTCAACAGCCTACAAAAGCTTTGATTTGCTCTGCTTGTGACTTTTTAATCTAGGATATGCGGAGAAAATGATGCTATTCGATCTGTGCCCGTTTTCATTCCATACAAATCTGGCTGCACTTCAGTTAAAAACACCACTGATAATCTTATTAGGATTTCTGATCACTCCTATTATGAGAAAGAAAAGGTCAGTAAGTGATCTACAGACATAAAGTTCTCATGTACTATACTACCAAGAACTTTATATCTTTAGTGAAAGTTGATCAACATGATGCAAACATTTATCAAGTTCAGGCAAATTGATATTAAATTCAGTATTTCCACAAGTATATTCAGTGCTGTATACGTATTTAATATCAAAGTACTTTTCCACCACCAAATCTCTCAACAAAACAATGACTGTACTCATGAGTTGATCAAGAAATAGGTTCTAACACAGAGAACTTTGTTTTATAAATGTGCTTGTGCAATGCACTTAAAAATAAATGCCCATGCTGATTTCCTGTGGCAATGCTAATGGATGGGAATTGTATTTTCATTCTTTTCGAGTCCACATAAAAGCCTGACTGGCACAGAAGAACAGTTTTCCAAACCGTATCTTTTTTGCCATTCACAGAGCAAAGTTTCTATGCCTAGCTAATACATTGCCACATATGTGTATGCGTGTATGTGTATGTAATCAAAATACTCTTTTCATATCTTATTCATCTCCTCAGCACAAAAATTACACAAAATAGAAAAGAACAGAAAATAAGAGACCCTCAAAAACGGTCCTTAACAGATCTGGAGAAATAAGACATCTCTGAACACACTGAAGTAGCTCTTCTTCTTTCTTAATTGTCTTTGTCTCTAAACACAGTTGCTCAGTTCTATAATATGTAAGATACAAGCTTGTAGGGTAAAACAACAAAGTCATACTACAAGCTAAGAACTACTACAATAAAACTGAATGCTCTTTTTGAAAATGTGGGCATATAACTGAGTAATGGAACCTAAAACAAAGAAACCACTGCAAATGTTTAGTATTTAACTACTGCCCTTGATCGCTAAAATAATGGGGGGGAGTGGGGGGAGTGAGGGTGGCTGGGAAGAACATTTACTCTCCAGAAAGTTCAGGCTGTAAAATACATACAAAATTGAATCTACTCTTATATTAGATTAAAATGTACCAAATTCTGCATTTACTTATTGTAATAATTTACTCTCCTCTTTGTTTCATTCGATAAATCAGTGTAGTTTTTAGAAAAGTATAATAATTACTTTTTTTTCCCAGTGAAAAATCCTGTTTTATTGCAAACAGTCTTACATCACAGTATATTTCTAATGTTAGGAGAGTCATGTTGCCATCTCAATTGTTTTTACGTGTGTCATATTGCAAACAAGTATAAACATAGATATTCACCAGACTACACCACAGCAACCAACTTTAACCTTGTCATTCCAAACTTGAAGAACCTTGATAAATCACGAGGAGTACCTGCTAACTGCCTACTAAGGGTTAACAGTTTGTTCCAATATGTTTGTTTGTTTGCTTGTTTGCAGAGTGACATGACAAAGACTTGTTTGGTAATTTTTGAAAAGAAACTATCACACAAAACCGAAATCTCAATTAAAAAAAAAAAAAAGAAGAGGGATAAAAGCTAAATATCGTTTGGAACTGTGTGCTGTTGTTTTCCAAAACAACAAAATTGAAAGTAACAAAACCCCCAAACATCTCAAATTAAAGCAAATCATTCATTAAACTGTTCTACAAGAACAATGTAAAGACAAGAACTATGTAAAGACAATTAAAGGATAATAATTTCTACTTAACCCCAACCTTAACTGCAGTTTCAAAATTAGGTCAGTTAAAATAAAAATCACCATTTTTAAGGAGATTAAGAATCATTAAAATTGGATAAAAATATTCCTAAAAGACTACTCGGAAAAAAACAAATGTAACTAAATGTTAAAGCCCCCCATATTTTATACACAGCATCAGAATTATATAAGAAATGCCTATCAATGGATGCTCTGTTCAAGAAGTGGAATCTCAGTCTGACTCAGTGTTATCTGGCAACAAAATATGTAATTCACAGATAGCTTATTTATTTTCTTCTTTTGTTTTCTCTTTTCAGTAAAAAAGCCTTTATAAGGACACAAATATCACGGACATACTTGCAGCTGAGAAAATCACTAATAATGTGCCAATCAGTAACTTCAGGTTTTAGCATTACTGATAAGTTTGTGTTAAATAAGCATTTTTTTTTCCTTTCAGGAAAGAAAATGCACCACACCAATCAAAACTAGTCACATCTGGGCATTCACTAAAACAGTAGTTGCTAATCTTACAAGTCTGCCCACATCGTTCTAGAAAATAGGAAGCAGAAATCTGACATTTCCAGCAGTCGTTATTAAAACGACAACCACAGAGAACTCGATCCTGTTTTCCTTGGAAGCAATGTCAAACACCCCGTTGACTTTAGGGAGAGCAGGATCGGGCCCCGAGCTGCTCATCCTCCTCCAGCTCTGTGAACAGAAGGATGTGTTGAGGGGCTGGGGTGGGAGAAGTACAAAACCCATCTATTCCTTTGTTAACTGCCCAAAGAGTTGAACTTTCCATCACTTGGTGAACAACAGCAAAGTGCCCTGCAAACAACGACAGTGATAAAATGACATATTTACCTTGAGGGAACACCAAAGGGAAAGGCGAAGAACTGCAAAACAAAGTAGTCCAAATGAATTATCAATGCATGCAGTCCAAACGTGCACCTTCAAGTAGGCCACGGTCTGTCAAGCCGTCGTCTCAGCATCAGCCACCCTGCCTTCCATCTTACGAGATTCACCCAGAAAACTGACAAACCTGCTCCACGACAACAAAACTCTCCTGATGCTTTTGAACGCCCACCATTTGTTCTCCATTCATCCAATCAACTTTCCACTGCACATCTCTTCTCCTGCGACTGAGGCTCAGAGGCAGGATCCCTTCTCATCTGTATGCTAATTATTTTGCCACATGGACAAAAGTAATAATGCTTTCAGACAGGAAACCAACGGGCCTGAAGTCGAAGGCAGAAATTAATAAGTTGCCACCACTGAACGACGAGAAGATGGGCATGCGTGCAGCTCGGTGGCTGATGGATCAGCAGG
>NW_010405272.1:0-215 GCF_000710305.1 Buceros rhinoceros silvestris | reverse complement strand
AACCTCCATTTAAGAGCAGCAGAGAGGCGACGGGCTGGAGGCAGCCTAGGCAGTGCAGCATGCATCAAACCCAAGTTCCCTTAGAGACCACATTACTGCAGCGGAACAGCATCCGTAGCAGATTGCTGACTTACCCCGCCTCAGACCGCATCCTTTAAGCAGCTCGACGCACATCCACGTTCCCGGCCCCGCCGCGCGGGTGCCGCTGCCCGCCG
>NW_010405271.1:3779-17064 GCF_000710305.1 Buceros rhinoceros silvestris | reverse complement strand
AGAAGGGAGAGGAGGCGGCGGGGGGGAGGAAGGCGAGAAAGCGCCTTTGCGATCCTGTCCCCCCCCTTTTCAAGTTTTTTTATTTTACTCCGAGTTGAGCATCTTGGTGGCCTTCAAGCTGTTCGTGTTGTCCAAGTTTCGTTAGTTTTTAATAACGGTAAATGTAATTACCCATTTATAATGTGAATTTGTAAAGCTGCGTGTCAGATCAGAGCTTGGTTTCTAAGTTGAAGTCAGCGCACGTGCCAGTCGTAGCAGTAGTATGATGTATAAATGTGGAGAATTTGGAACACTTACTTGCCAAGCAAAAGAAGGCTCTGAATCTGCTTTGCACTAGGTTCATATTTTTGTCCTTATTTATTCACTTTGCATTGACTAGTAAAACCAAACCTTCACCAAGTCATGTATGTTTGTGAGATTATACACCAAAATTTGAAAGAAGAAAGCATACAGAACCTAACAGATTTAGAAGAAAAGCTCAAAATTGAACTGCGAACTGGAGAAAAGATTTTACATTGGTCTGTTAGACACTACTGGAAGTTAATAGCTTAAATATTAATGATGCATATTAATTTAAAATACAGCACAACATCAGGCTGATGCTTTGACCAACTAGTCAGTGCTGTGCAGACTAACATCAGACTGTAGGATCATGAAACCATTCAATCCCTCAGCATGTGAATTACCAGGACAGCAATTACATCTCAACAGCTAACTCCAGGCAGGAGGGATTTGCTATGGTTGCTTGACTGACTGAAGGCTGAAAAGATATTTCCTTCAACTTTTCTAAAGTGGGAGAAAACAAAGATTGAAGAAAAAAAATACTTCAAAGAAGAGAGAAAGCACATACATTTTGGGTTGTTAAAAGATATGATCTCCAAACACCCCAAGTTAGTTGAAACCCCTAATGTCTGCCTGAGATGATGTTTTCTGTGTTGCTTATTGAGATTAACTTTTTTACTACCCCAGTAAAATAAATACTTCGTTCCTTTAAAATAATGTCTGCTACAGATGTTGCTAAAGACTTAGGGAACAGCGAGAAGGAATGAAGAATCATAAAAATCTAATTGGTTAGATTAGTGATCCCCTGGACTAAAAAGACTTAAACCCATATCTAGTATTTGCCTCAAAGGGATGAAGATACTGAGAGAGGGAAAAGCCTGCTTCTGTGTGTGTGCGTGTGTGTGTTCTCAAGGCAAATTCCACATAGATTTCTGTTTCCTGCAGTTATCACATATCCTTGAAAGAAGCAACCAGGCAGCCCCTGCAATGCCAAACTGCTGAGAAATGTGAGGGGGAAAACTAGCAGTGGCTGTTAGCTTATGGTTTGGCTCCCCAGAAGGGCTAAGAGAGGACCCTGCCCGAGCATGTTTCCACCTCACAGAAATGTTTTACTTGCAGCCCAACACCTGATCCCGTTTGGAAATGCCCTGTGTGCTGACCGGAAGACCATGCGTGCTGAGCCTGCGTTACCTAAACTTGGCATTTGTATGAAAAATTGAGGAAGTTGCTGCCCCGAACAGTGGCTGTCCAAGAGTTGCCCGTATGCCGGACAGGCTCTTTACTCTTGCGGTTTTTAACTGTAGTGTGCTGCAGCAGTGAATAGGCTTTGGCTTATTTTTTTCTTTAGAAGGTCAAGAGGAGCTGTCAATAAAGATCTTTACAACATCAATAAAAGGTGAGGACTGGCAGCTTTGAAGTTACTCAATTAAATCTCTTAGAAATTTGGAATATTTATAAGGAAAGGCAGCAGAACAGTTTTAGTGTTGAATCATTGAATGCAGTGGTTTAATTAATATAGATACCTGCTTAACTGAAGATCGTAAATATGCAGGTTAAGTCCTTTCCATTTACACTTAAATGGCCATTTACATTATAGTAATTCTACTTTTTATGCTCATGTGCCCAGTGAGAAGGTCACAAACTGTTAATCAGGGTTTTTTGAGGCCATAGCCTTTCGCGTCATAAACACTCTCCCCCCCCAAAAGGGTGACCCTAACCATCATTCATTCCCATCGCTATACAGCAGCCTGCTCATAAGTTACCTGCAGGATGAAGGGCAGTTATCTGTTTAACGCAGTGTTCTGAATTTTATTGTCTGTAAGGCAAATAACCATTCTGCCTTTGAGTATCTGTTCACAGTAATCCCCCTTTGGTGACTAGCCAGCAGACTTTGAGAAATTAGTATTAGGACTTTTAATTAGCCAGCCTCTCAAATAATCAGTTGACTAATCTGAATTTCAAGCATAAACACTGGCAGGAGGAATTACTGATTAATGAATGCATGCAGGAAGCTGCAAACAGTTTATCTGTTAAGACTTGCTGCCAAGATTGCTTTAGAAAGACAAAGCGTCAGGTGGATTGGAGGAGTCAGCCTGTTGATATTGTAGGACACTTGAAGTTGCAGATCCACAGGGAAAGTTCAGGAGTCTGGGGGGGAAGGGAAAGGGATCAGAGAAGACCTTCTTTAACTTCAGATTTTTTTCTAAAAGGAATAAAAGGTAGTATTTTCCTGGTATCCAGAGAGTGGAATCACATTTCCTTGGAGCTGAATGAGGCTTAGGGGGAAAAATTAATTAAGGTAAATGTTGGAATTGACATTAAGGATAAATTCTGGGTGAGATCTCAGTATTTATGAATTACTTTCTAGCTGGCAGAACACAACCACTAACCCTTTTGGGCATTTGAAAATGCCGTATTTGAAGTATTTGTCTTTTCCTGATGATCTGTTAAATATTTGTGTTTTGCTGACATGGCAGTCTTATCTTTGTCAGTTCAGGCGCCACAGCACTCTTACATCTTGAACCGCAGTATCTTGAATGGCAAGGGAGCATAGAAAGGTTCAGGAAGTAACCCGTTCGGTAACTTGAAAAAAACCACGTTACCGTTAATTAAGGAATTTGAGTGCTTGTTACAATATCCTGGATGTATAGTGCATTCCTGGGAGAGAAACGTCTTTAATTGAGGTCTTAAATTCCTATAGCTCATGTCAGCTGGGAGGAATGATTTGTGGCGATTCACGTACTTGACAGCACCTTGTTATGCTGTGAACAAGGTAAGTGTGAGAATACTACCCCACGTGTGACTAGGACAGAGAAATACGTGATTATTCCTAAAGCACGCAGAGACAAAAAAAAAAAAAGGAGCCCTCTGAATAGGTAATAGATTGTTGCTGTCACAAAACATTGATTATTTCTATAAACTTAACTGGAAAGCTATATGGAAATTCATATTCATTGAAACCTGGGAGTAATAGGCCACTGCGTGGTAACGAGGAAACGGAGCAGAACAAGCCTCTAGACAGGCTCAGAGAAGATGGGAAATGGTGACTGGACTCTGACAAGCGGATGAAAGAGATGCTATCAAGAATCTGATGCAATGTATTAAATAGTTGAGACCAACAGTATAATATTCATCTCTATTCTTGATATTGTAGAGGATGGACAATAAAATCTTCTTTGTGTTAACCTATATAACTCAGCACAGTATTAATTTGCACCTTCCCTGGTATTTTCCTGTATTAGACTTTCACTTATAAATGTGGCAATGCACATCTTCCACCTGGGTTACACATTGTTTCCTCCCCATTGTAATTAAGCTGAAAGGCCAGACCAGGGAGGAAAAAAAAACCAAACTCACGACAAAAACTTTAGGAACAAATACACTGTAGTTGTAGTGGATATGAACTTTTTTCCCCTCTGCCCCTGCAGAGAGTAGACTGGCAATGCGTAAGAATATGGGAAGGGAAAAAGTTGGAACAGCTGACTCAAACTGACCAAAGGGGTGTTCCGTACCATATGATGTTGAGTTGGGAAAGTAGAAAATATCCACAGGTTTGGATATTAGTTAACTTTGCTAAAAATGCTTTTGCCTGCCTTTGAGTTGCTCAAAGCTCCAGGGAAACAGAGGAAACAAAGTGTTACGTCCCGCCCTCGCTCACCAGCGCCCTTTATCACTTGAAGAATGCAGGGCTTAGGCAGAGGGTCTTATCGCCTGACGCCTCATTGTTTGGGACAAGATAAAGGGGAGAAGACTATTGTCTCTACAGCCACGAGGGAGGATGTCGCTTAACTGCACCTGAGTCATAGATACAAAAGATAACGACTAGCCCTCCCCGAACTGCGCCTGCCTAATAGACTGTTGAATATCACTTTCTCCTCCCAGGGGAGGCATCAGTCCGAGTTAACGAGACATGCGATGCATGACGTTGTATGACCTGTCACATGTAAGAAGACTGCGCATGTGCAAAGGGGAGGAGACCTAATTTACATCGGGAGCGGGAGAGTCTGATCCATATGTACCAGGCGGTTGAGCAATCCTTTGAGTATGTACGTTCTACTGCTTTAACTAAGAGGCCAAAGCTATGGCGTGGGGTGCAAGAGTCCTCAGGGTACCTGACCCTCGCTGCACCCAACTCTACAGAGCTGGAATCACAGTAAACAGACCTGCTTCACAATCAACTTTGATTTCGGAGTTTTTTCCACGCATCAGTGTCATGTTCAGCACCAACAAAGGCTTGGGGGAAATGACAAGGAGAGGGGCCATTTGTACTTATTGCATCTGCCTTCTGTGGCGGAACAAGACCCCGACACCCCCCGACCCCAGCTTCTTTTCTCTCTCTCTGACTGCTTTAGACAAAAGACGGTCATTCCTTCCCCACCTCCTCGCCGTTTCCGGAGAGGGGGAGAGGGGTGCTGGCCCCAGTGAGACGAGGCAAGAGAAAAGAAACTTAAGACAAGCCCGGGCCTGTCCGAAAGACACTGCCCACATGTCTCGTCCCAGGTCCAAAAGGTTCAAAACGGAGCAGCACTCAGAGCCAGCTGGAGTTGGTTTTTTCTCTGATAGCCAGAGCGCCCGGTTAGAAAAATCTCTCGCCGAGAAGCGGGACGCCACTTTTGGTTACTTTCCAAGGATTTTTCTCCAGTTTCAGGACGCCCCTGGCCATAGTATTTCCTTGGAATTGAGCAACGCTTTACCCCGGAGCCGGTAAGCGGTTTTTTTCTGATATTATTAAGTGAGAGATTGCTCAATTTTCATGTGGCTGGTGCACCGTTTTGGATAAGTATTTCCTTAGGGTAGATTTCATGGTTTATGTAATTGGCTGTGTAGTAAAAATTTCTTCCACTGATATTCCGAACTTGCGCGGAGAGAGCGCTAAGCAGATTGATCTGGAATAAATTTACGTTCCGGATTGCAACTGCTTTCTGTCTTAAGTGCATTCTCGCCGTACCTTCCCAAATAATTGTTACGTGTGCTGAGGCCCGCCTTCCCAAGAAGGTGCTGAACATCTGCTTGCCTGGGGGAAGCAGTGAGTAAATACCGTCTTTGCGTTGCTGGTGTGTGCAGCTTTGCTTGACTTATTAAACTTTGTCTCGACCCACATGTTTTCAGCTTCTGCTTTTACAATTCTTTGCCCCATCCTGCTGGGACAGGGAGGAGTAAGCAAGCAACTTAGCTGCTGATCGCGTTCGACCCACTGCAAGTGCTGTCATCAATGTTTTGATTACTTGGAGCAAAATCTCTTGCAGTTGCACAATCAGATTTTTTTTTCCATTTTGTGCAGAGGTAATTCTGTGGCTCAACTTCTAACTTTTACAATTTCTCTCTTTTTCTCTAACACCTTAGCTGGTTTGTTGTATTTGGTTCTAACTAAGTCTACAGAGGAGAAAGAGAAGAAGCATTTTACTTCATGACATTTGGAGAACTTCCTTTTTGTTACTCTGCTCATCATTTTGAGTCTATGTTTTGTTTTTTCCTGTATGCCACAGCCTTTCTGCAAAGAATATCCTGGGATGGTGACCTCCAACAGAAAGCCGTAGGATTCTGTCTCAAGGAAGAGCCTTTTACCATCCCATCAGATGCCCCAGTACTTCATGAAGTAGTAGCTGCACCTTGCCACTATAGATGCATTTAATTGATTGTTCTCGTTAAACTGCAAAAGTGTGGAAAATTCATGGATGTTCATCAGGTTTATCACAGAATAATGCTGTAATAGCCACTCCAAGGATTCCAGCCTGTATTTTAGAGCTAAGATGAGATGCAGGAAATTAATTGTAATTGTAGTTAATTTGGTTCTCTATTTTAATTACAAAAGTATCCGTATGAAGTAGTTGACACCGTTCTGCTTCTGTAACTATGTTCCCACACTGCTAAACTGGGCAGAAAATGAATTGGTCTCTGTCAGGTGTTCCAGACACAAACACTCCTCATTTAGTCTTGCCTAACCCGTATAGTTAACTCTGAGAAACCCGAAGCAAAAAAATATGGATCAAATACATTTTCTGTCTTAAATGTTTCCTGCAGAGTCAAAGAAGATAATGTATGTATCACGCAGAATCCAGGAATATTTTAAATCTTGTATCTACAAGAACTTAAATTTTCTTGTGTTCTAGATTGTATTCTGTAGTCGTCACATGTCGCTAAAACAAGCTAAAAGTTCTATGTGAGAAAGAACATGAAAAGGCAGTTTGTTTTTTTTTGTTTTATTTTAATTAATTGTATTATTAAAGCAAATATTCCTTTTATAAGTCATATAATGGGAACATCCAAGACTACAATTAGTGAACTTTTTTTCAAAACTTTAGAACTTTCACCAAATAGCCAAGACAAACTGAATTTACTGAAAGTAGAGAAAAAAATTAATTAAACTAAGACTGAAATGAAAGTTAGTGTAATGACCAATGGCCACGAGATAAAAAACAGTAGAAGAGTTACAGATGTAATTGGTTACGTGTGCCACATGTTCTGGTTTTGTATGCTAAACACTCTACTTGATGTCACAGAGAAGAGCTACTCCTCTCAATATCCAGTGGTCTGGAGACACTACTGTCTTTAAATAGATCACTGTAATATAGTTCAGGTCTGTCCTCTTGGGCTTCTTGTAAAGGGGACAGACATAGAGCTTGGGATCCTTAGGACTGGTTGTATTAACAGCAAAAATATGTACCACAGGCAGCTGGACAAAAAGAGTCTTGGGTGTAGATTCAATGAGTCTGCTATTTCGTCTGTCCCAGCCTGCACCTTCCAAGTATAGCCCAGAGATAAATACTCCTTCCTGTGTGGAGAGTAAGCAGATACATCGCGCAAAATAAAGCATCTGTGTTGTAAAATGGGTAATTAGCTTAAAATATTAAAATCAGTATATGTTTAATAGTGAAAAATATCTGACATGTTGAATCTTTTCAAACTATTTAATTGTAAACTATAATACCATCCTTTCCAGAAGATAATGCTACTGAAAAAGATGGCAAATAAAGTTGTTTAATAAAGCCCATACACTACACAATTTGATCTAAAGGTTGCTATAAATTCCAAAAATCAAGAGGTGGTACAATCAAATCGTTCTTCTAATTTTTTTTTTTTTGTAACTGCAAAATAAGTAAAATCTTCATACTTATTTATCTTCTATGCTGCGCAAAAGCAGTGAGGTAAAGACAATTGTAACTTTTTCCTCTAGCAATCCAATATGACTGAATGATGCACAATATAAATTAAATACTGAAATTAATCCTGGAACATCTGTGAACGTCATACGTACAGAAGGAGGTGCAGTGATTTCGTCTTTGTTTTGCTTTAGCACTCTGTTATGTATTGTAACTCTGTCTAAAGCCCAGCCTTTATGTGCTCGAGTGGCCTCTTGTCTCATCGCTGTCAGGAAACCTTGAGAAATTAAGCCAGAGATTTGGTATGTATTTCACATGACAAAAAAAATCCTGCTCAGTTATCTGCATGGTTCAGAGAAAAAGATTTTTAAATAGCACATGAAAGAATATACTTTTTTTTTCCTACTGAATTATTCAGTTAACAGATGTTTACTCAGGATACTGACTTACAAGTTATCATTAGGCAATCAACTACGGGATCCATGGTAGAGGTATGTTTCAACAAGACAAAATATCAGTTATGTGAGCTGATATTTATGTAAAGGCAAGTTAGAAAAAAATTGCTTTTTTTCCTAATGAAAGTAGAAAAATAAAATAAATTTCACTGATAGAAAACAGAAAAGATATGCCTGAATGTGATAATAAAAATAACTATGAGTGTGGGGAATCTAGACAAAGCAGTGCCTATGAAGGGCAAAGAATTAGTTCTGTTAGTGAAGAAAAGGGAATGCTAGACAGAAACAGAAGTAGAGGATGATGCAATAAAGCAGTGAGTTAGGTGATTTTTTTAGTATTGCTTTGAACGAACTTTACAGAGGCTTGCAATTAAAAAGGTTTGAGAGGTGAAGAGCTTAGATTATAAGCACAATATGACCACAAAGAGGTTTGGATGCGTCATAAAGGAAAAAGCTACAAAAATGAAATACTTGAGTAAATACCTGCTTGTTTCTGTATAAGTGTCTCAGAAGATGACAAGGCAGTCACCACAACACCAACAGCTGCTATTTTATGCTATCAGAGTAAGAACTACTTGAAGTTTTCAGAAAGAGATGGAGGTGAAGAGAAAAAAGTGAACAATAGAGAACTGCGTACTCAGAGTGATTACTGTAAAGACTAAAAGATGAAATGGCATCAGTTCCTTCTTGATAGGGCATAAAGGGAAAGAATTTTGTGGGCTGTCAAGTATCTACAAGGAGGAGAAACCACTGAATGAAAAACTGACAAGCAAGGGGGTAATTCGTGAAAGTACGTGGGCATGCAGTAGAACACCGCATTTCCGGATTTAAGAAGTGGTGTATAACATGCTGACTAGAACAAAGCAAATTAGAAGCTAAGATATTTGTCACAGCTACAATATTCATATGTGTCGTAAATACCACACATATATTATAGATACATCAACACATATTGTTGTAAACACAATACTACAATGTAGTACTTGAACATATATTCATTTCTCAAATACTATATATTCTGATAAAGATAAAACAGTGTTATTTAGGCTTCTGATTTTGACTAAAGTAATTGTATCTCTATAATATGCTATTTGATTTTTCACAAGCCTGTCCATTCCAAGTGCCACGTCTACTGAATGGAATACGGCACCACCATTAACATACATTCTTCCTTAAGAATGGGAATTTATAGGAGAAACACACTGGTAATTATGTATTTTAAAAAAAGACAGGTTTAAAGACAAGTATTGGGGATACTCTATAATACTATAAATAGATTTTTCCACTAAACTGATAAAATACATTCCTCGCTTTTTACCATTATAATGTATTTGCCAATGCTATGATAGAGATTCATTCACCAGTGCGATCAGTCTAGAGTTTCCTGCAACGGCAGCACAGGAGAGTCCAGCCATCCTCACACCAGACAATTTCAAACTTTACTGTATCATTTGATTTACTCAGAATTTCCTGAGTAAATGCTGCTGGTGAGCAGCATTATGAACGCAGTGGCTATACTTTTCTCATCCCTAGCCATGGCACACCTGTCGTACTTAGCAGACTTCTTTCTCCATCTACAGGAATTTTTTCTTTTTCTAGAACATAGAGATTAAAGCAATCCTCAAGTTCAAGACCACACGTGCTGCAGGTGTTCTTGCTATTAGGCTAAATATTTCCTGTGGTCGAAAGAATCTGGTCTATTATCTTCTTTTACACCACCATGAGTGCTGCTCTCGAATCGCCAGAGATCAGGGTGCTTGCCAGCTGTGCCATTTATGATACAAATGGAATGATGTTTTGACTGGCACCTCGTAACCATCTTTTCATGATAATTTGGATGTGCTCCAGACACCTCAACTGTTTCTGAGGGCAACTCCAGAAAAAAGGCTTTGACATTAGTACTTTTTGCAGTCCTGGTCACAGAAAGGCCAGTAAGAATAGAAGCATCACCAAGTAAAGATAACTCATAAAATATTCAAGGATTTCAGAGATTAATCCTAATGGAAAAAAAACCTTATAGTTCTTACATGGGCAAAGTTTCTCATGAGAATTTTGTATAGGCAGTTGCATGGGCTAAATGAGATTCTTCTATGAACACGTATCTAATAAGGTTTTGTTACTCGTGGAGATGATTAGAGTTTGGTTTTTTTCCTCTTTCCTGTAAATGATAAATATATATCAAGCTATAACTGATAATGATAATGTTTACTTGTGCTTTGCAGTATATCTTTAATGAATTTGTACAAACTGATCATTAAATAATCTGTGAAACTGTAGTGAAAACTACAGTTTAATGATTCTCTGAACGATAGATAACTGCTGTAAATGCTGGTACAGTTGCAGGTTCATAGAATCATAAAACAGCCCAGGTTGGAAGAGACCTCGAAAGATCACCTGGACCAGCCTTTCATGGGAAAGGGAGCCTAGATGAGATTATCTAGCAGCCTATTGCATCTTGAAAACCTCCAGCAATGGGACTGTCCCATGTCCCTGGGGAGGCTGTTCCAGTGAAGGACTGCTCTTACTGGAAAAAAAATAAAATTCTGTTGCTATCACACAGCACATAAATAATACCTTGCTCTAGATTTAAGCTCTACCACACTTGAAATTTACAGTTTGAAATAACTTCAATGGTTTGAGACCAGAGGAAAAGATTATTTTCTTCAAACGCTGTATCATTACTTTTGTTTTCTTTAGAAGCAGTGTCATATCATGCTACAATATGTCAACAAGATCAAGCCTTTTATTTGTTAACTACTTGTTTTCCTTCTTTTAATATAAAACCTGTGTTTACAGGTCAGACTAAAAGACGCTAGACAAAGGCAGATGCTTAGTGAAATAATATTACAACAGGAAAAATGACACATAAATCTTTTCCCTTCTGTGTTCCTCCAGACTCTGGTAATCTGGAGTTTAGGGACCTCCCAACTCAAAGGTTAAGTTTGGACAGTCATGTTTATTGCTATCATTGGACTTGTTTCCCGTGACTTTGTCTAATCTCTCTTTTGAACCCATTTCTCAACTTGACTTCTATGACATATTCTAACAGTGATGAAGGTGTCTTTTCCAGATGTAATATTAAATTAGATACGTAGTAAAAAATGTTAAATTATGATTAAATACATTATTACTCAGGTCCTTTCAGTACCTTGTGGGTTAAAGAATCCAGTCATCCAAAATACATTTGGTCTTCCTTCATATATCCAAGTAGAGAGTTGAGTATTTCTTTCCAAAAGTTCAGTAAACCAGAAGCCAAGTGTTGAAGAATCCCAAGATACTCTTTTCCATACTTGAGGAATTTGAGCATCATATATATTATCAAGTGCAGCACTCAAATTCTGAAGGAATGATAATATATGAACTAAAGCAATCAAAGTAATACTTTAAAATATAGCATTCCATAAGTAGTAAATATGCTTTACTTGCCTCACTCATAACAATCGTTCCTTCTATGGCTCGTTTAAGATCATTCAAACTGTTGCGGACTATTGTGATCACCTTTTGCATTCGGTCAATTTCTTGTGAAAGAAAAATATTCATAGAGTTAAGTCGTCCCATTTTAATTAAACAAGCTTTTACCTAAAATACAGGAGTGCAGAAGAAGGAGATTAGTTAAAGCTGAGTTGTTGAAATACTGATGTCATAAATGACATCTTAAC
Organism: Buceros rhinoceros silvestris; assembly: GCF_000710305.1. Lineage (NCBI taxonomy): Eukaryota > Metazoa > Chordata > Aves > Bucerotiformes > Bucerotidae > Buceros > Buceros rhinoceros. The sequence goes on along the minus strand of NW_010405271.1, from coordinate 5,568 downwards.
TTTCCCGTGTTCAGAAAAGTAGGTGATAGTAGACTTGTACTTCACATTATTCAACTAACATTTATCCCCTTAAAACTGCTGCGGGTGTTTTAGTTTTGCCTTTTTTTTCCTTTTTTTCCCGATACTACCCAATTACTCATGATCTGGGGAGAATAGAACTTTACCCAGAAGGCCCACAGGCTGCTCTCATAGAAGATCAAGACTGATTTTTTTTTTTATCTATCATCTTTTCACATGCAGCTTTAGAAGTTCAAGCATGGTCTCCATGATCTATCTTCATGATCAATTGTCTGATGTCTTGACTTTAAATAAAGTTAACAAGATAAAGCATTTTATTTGTTAACTATTTAAATACTTAAATAAAGAAACCTCATACTGATTTATGCTGATAGCAATAAAGATGTTGGTTCCTTGCTTGAATCTGCTACTACCTATACAATCCTTTACAGTTCAGGGTTTTATTTTTGGAATATCTTTGTGTAAAAACGCATAACTAAGAAAACAAATAACTAAATGCATTATTGCTCAAGTAGATTAGCTTGCCTCATGAGGTATGTGATCTGGAGGAAGTTTCTCTAGCATGTCTTCAGCTAAACGATAAACAATTGCTTCACGCGTTTCTCCAGCTCCCGCACCACTTTCTTTAGGCTGAATATTGGTAATAGTATCTAGAACATCAGCTGCTGTATTACTCTGGTATCTGAGAGAATAAGAAATATGTTATAAATTACATAGGAATTTAAAGATACTTTTTAGAACATGCAACTTGAAAGTTGAGAAAAAATATACTGTTATCAGGTTCAAACAAAACTCCCAGAATAAATCATTTTCCTTTGTATCCTACACCAGGCTGAACACACTGGTTTTGAATAACGTTTGGTTTCCATGGTTGTAAAGAATATTTTAACTTCCCTCTACATGCCCTGTTATACACTTGCTGTTTTTCCAATTCAGGGCAAAGAAGTTCTGCAAGCTGGGAATATGAGGTGGCAGAAAAACCTATTGTATGATTTCTAGGGATGCTGAGGGAAGGGAAGAAAAAGGCTGATAAGGACTTCTGTAACAGTTATTTGTGGGTAAGAAGCAACAGAAGTTTTCTAACAAAGAAGACTGTTTCCCTCATTTAGTTTCTTTTTAAAATTGGAATTCAGAAGAAAGGTGGAGGAGCAGTTCTGCAAGCTACCCCTTAATTAATTAGTAAATTCATTCTGCTTTGCGATATTTCAGGATTAATGATAAAAGTTGTTAGATTTGCAAGACTGGAGATTAAAACCCTCTGTTCCATAGTACAGCATGGGCAGTGCTAATGTAAATTTATGTTCTGAATCAATACAAAAAAGTGAATTAAATTCCTGTGGCATTTGATGGTAGGAGATAGTAGACTCCATTAGTCCTTCCACACAGGCAGGATTACAGCAGTACTGCTGTGACACGGCTGTCTGGTGGCATGAAGCGATGAGAGGCAGCAAGAAAGAAAACTCTGACATGTAGGTGTTGACCCTGCAGTGCTGGCATTGCCTACTTCTACTTTATGGAATCAGCTACATAAGGAATATACAGCGTCAGCTTGAGGCAGAACATGGATTTATACTGACTCAAAAGATAATTCTGCATATCAGTTTTACTTTTCAACCTTCATACAACACCCATGTCCTCCATTACTTCGTCATACATCGTCATGTAAGCCATGAAACCAAGCACTGTGCACACAGGAAGGCTGAGAGCATTTAAGCTTTGGAGATAGTATTGTAAGACTATTGCAAGAGGCTAGATCCTGCAACGTTTCAGC
>NW_010405271.1:0-3671 GCF_000710305.1 Buceros rhinoceros silvestris | reverse complement strand
CAGCAGGAACTATTTGTGAATGCAATTATAAAAATTATAAACCAGAAAAACAGAAGAAATCCTACTGGCAGTTTGCTTCTCAGAGGATGTAATTTCTGCTTCTCGGTGAAGGACTGATGGGGATTTCGCAATTTGTAATAACCCTTGATTTCAGACTCAGAACTCTCAAGCTTTTTTTGCATTTATGGCCCCATTTAAAGAATGATAGATTTATTCAAGACCACATGTGAGCAGAAAAGTTAGATAAAATCAAATTTCTCTTGGACTTATGGCTTCATTCCTGGTTGGATAACATACTCATGGTTGTAACCCTTATTCTGAGTCTTGCTGATCTAACAGGAATAACAGAGATGTGCACCCTCCTCTTCATACTGCAAGTACTTTTGTTCCAGTACTGTTGTCAAGACGATTCTATGTGGAAGCCTATTCTGTCCCATGATTATTACATTAAATCTAAAATATTACAGAATTATAAAAACGAATGGCCTTTCCCTAGTTATAAACAAAAATTTATAGAAGAAGGCAGTATGCAAAATTTGGGGAAAACAGTTTTTGAAAAATAATCTCAAAGGAGCAGAATCAAAGGTAAGTAATACTCCTTTCCTCAATGACACAAGCTACATTTCTTCTGGAGAGAAGAAAATACCATCTGAATCTTGTATAAAGAAGCAAACGTGAACAGCAATAGCAGTTTGAACAAGACTTTTTTTGTAAATAAAAATAGAAAAGACAAAAAGATGCATCTTGATGTGTACATAATTAAAAATAATATTCCAATGTGAAAGTAAGGTGAAAATAGAAACATGAAATTTTATTCATGTAACAGTGTGACACAGTGCATATAAAAGACACTCCCAAACAAATTTTTTCTGTGCTTTGGAAAACTGGACTTGCAAATAAAATGTTGAAGTGTAGATAGAAACAATAATGAAAAAAAGACGTTACAGGTTTGTAGAGGAAGTACCATGCTCCCAGGAAGGAAATTAGAATACCCGCACTGGGGCGTCCCTGCTCACATCCAGAGACAGCTAAATGTCGGTGTCGACATTACAGCTGTTTGCCTCGCTCGCTCTTACAGGTAATGCAAAGCAGCATGATCCAGCTCACGTACTGGAAACGCTTCCTTTGTGATCAGAGGAACTGCACTTTACAAGGATCTGATTTCTCTACTACAGTAAAGGAAGTCTTGGGTACCACAGAGGATGCTAAAGCAACATTAAACCAATATCATTTACAGTGTCAGTGTTGCGTAAAAGTAAGTGTGTAAGATAAACCACTTTATACCTTGTCAAAGTTTAAAAAAGGACCCAAAAGGTTTAGAGTTAATATAGCCTCAGGTAAATGTAAACTCCTGAGAGCTAAATAAAGGAGTTGAAAGGTTTGGGCCGATGAGACAATGGGGCTCAAGACTCTGGGCAAGGAAAAAGAAACCAGCAAAACAGGTTTTTGAATTTAAGGTGGCGAAAGAAAATTAATTCACAAAACAATTAGAACCATAAATCAATCACTTACTTAAATTGAGATAGGACAGAGGTAGGAAAAGAGAGAGAGAGAGAAATAAATACATAAATAGGTGTGTACAGATAAATACAGATTTCTCCGTTCCACTCCGTAAAATCCCCCAGTTACCAACAAAGCCCACACAGCGGTCACCACCGGAGGAGGGGGCGGGGTAAGGAATAAAACAGGAATGGGAAATGCCTCAGAGATCTCAGTTCAGAGTTGAACTCTTCGGGACAAACTCCCTTGCAGTGATGTAGTCCTTCCCTGAGATGGCTGGAAGAAACTGGAGTTTGCCAGTCTGCCAGAGGCTGTGTCTCGGATTCTTGCCCCCCCATCTGCAGAATGGAGAATGAACCGGATCTCTGGGGAATGCTGTAGGTTTCTCGTGTTCCAGCAGAGCCTGAAACCTTTTTGCGCTTTCCCCTCACCAGCAGCTGTTCCTTCTATGTGGGGTTTGGGGGCTTTTACAGCCAGTATTCCCCTTTTCTTCTGGTTAAAAACTCTTTTTAACCACACCCAAGGTGCAGAAGATCCTTTAACTGTCCCGGGTTGAGGATGACTGTGGTTTTTTTCTCTCTCTGTGATTTCTGTGATCTCTCTCTGTTCTGTCCTGTCTGGCTGAAAAGAAAATGTGTGCATGCCATGGAAGCCACGTGAATCGTGGCTTTTACAGGTTTATTCACAGAGGTGTTTGATTGACATGTCTCATCTCCAAAAGCAGGAGCAAAACCTGAGACAAGGGTCAGCCCCTCCCTTTCCTTTCAAAGAGGATGGAAAACTTTCCTGCTCTAAGGGGGAGGAGAAGCAGGAGGGGGGAGTTAGTCTCCTCCGCGACCAACTTTTTAACGCATCACATACCTGTTTATGTAGTTTTCCCTATATAGTTTATATAGGTTCCCCCTACAGTTTTTGCAGTATTGCAAAGCAACTTGTGTCATAAGAAGAAAAAAAAAAAAAGAAATCTTCTATGGACTTTGTGTAAAAAAGTATTATTAAGAATATTTCCTTACAGAGTTTGGATTTAACAGCCAATCATCAAGTTATCAGCTTGATAACTGGAGCCTGTGCTATCAGGAATTTCCTGTGCTGGAAGTTAAGACTAAGAACAAACGTGGTTTGACAGAAAGAGTACCTCAGCTTTATGTAGAAAACAGCAATACCTATTGCCACGTTATTCAAAACCTTACATTCACCAAGGTACAACGGGACATGCTGCTTTCTCTTCAGCTGGTTAATAACAGCTTGCTGTAGCTTTAGAGAAATACAGTTAGATTTAAGGTATGGGACCAATTGCAGAAGGCGTTTTGCAGAAGACTGTCAGAGTATTCCTTACCTGCTCAGGTACCTGTTTACTGTTGCGTTTGCAGAGCCTGTGATTCATACAGCAAGTTAAAATCAATCACAATGACTTCAGGTGTTAATTCCAAGTGAATGGAAGTACTGACGTACAGTGAAGTCTTACAGTTGGAACCAACAGATAGAGCTTTTGGCTGAACTGAAAAACTCCCTAAACCAGTGAGAGATAAGGTCTTGTCCTCAGTAACATTAACACGGACAGGTCCTGGCAGTCTCAGGGTTCCAATTCTAGCCGATCGCCTTCTGCAGACTCTGAGATGACTTACAGGATATTTCAAGGAAGGGAATGTGAATGCAACTTTTTCTATTGTATGGATGCTAATACATTTGGTCTGTGTGTCAAAGACAGACAGTACATGTGCATAGTTGCAGGCTGTGATTAGACATGGAAAAAAGCATGAAGCTGTTGAACAGTTTCCCCAAATTCTAAAGAAACACGTTGTCAACGGTTGGCCGAGGTGAGCCAGGTCCGATGACGATAATACCCTTCCCTATCCCACCAGAGACAGGGGAAGGGAGAAAAGAATTAGTGAGACCTTTAAATGTTTGGGGAAACTGAAACAAGGTTTAATAACACCACAAACGGGGATATATTAAATACAAAGGAAAAACCAGTGAAGTATTGAGGGTTTTGGGAAGGCGAGAGTTAACCCGTGGTCGGTAGCAAAAGCGAAACCCGATCTGCGGTGGTGATCCGAGACGGTGGCGGCCACGTGGTTCTGCCGCGTGAGCAGAACACAAAAACGCGTGCAGTTACGAATGAGCCGGCAGCACGAGATGAAGTAGAATCGGCACAGTCCTACCAGTCTCTA
>NW_010405270.1:114169-128506 GCF_000710305.1 Buceros rhinoceros silvestris | reverse complement strand
GCTTGAAATACGTGTATGAAAAGGAGGGGAAGACTCGGAGGTGCCGGTAGTTAACCCCCGACGCAGCGGAGCCCGGCCGCTGGGGAGGGATTTTTTTATACATTTGATTTCTGTGAGGCCGATAGCCAGAGACGTGTGTCCAGTCTTCTCGTCCAGCATGGTCCTTCCAGACCGGACTGTGTTTACTCCGTGCGTGGTGTGGGCACCGCTTGGGGCTTTGTATCGTTACTGTTTTTGGATCCGTGGGCAGGTTGTGGTGTGAAGGCAATGGGGGAGAAGTTCAGCGTCCGAAGGGGGATGCCGACGGCTGTGGCAGGCTGGCTTGGTGAGGCACCGTGATTACTTGTGAAACTCCTTTAGAGGGAGGCGGTATGCAGGGGTTGGTGGAGGAAAACCGTACCAGAATAATTTCACAGATGTGGCCTGAGGTAACCAGATAGCTGTAATTTATTTTGGAGAGCAACAATAATGTGAATCGCGGTTTTCTTAAAAAAAAACAAAACAAAAACCCAAAAAACAAAACACATCGTGCAGAGGAAGGGGGAAAATACCTTTCCTTTGTGTGTGAAGATATCAAATGTTCAGGAAGCGCATTGGTTTGGGGAGTGATGGAAATGGCTATGCCTTGGTTAGGTAACAGTGGAGCCAGTCCTTCTGCCACCATGCGATTTGAGATGATTTCACCTGTGGCAGCAATGCTGGGGACGTGGTGTGGCTGTTTTTGCAGGGCTTGCCCTGACACTCCTTTGCCTCTTGGGAGGCATGCTGTCCTGCGCCCCTTGCTCTGCCCCGGTGTGGTGTCAAGAGATGGGCAGGTGCTCTGAGCCTGTCTCAGTCATCCTTCCCAGTTCTTGGAAAACCAGGATAGTACCGACAGAGTCGTTGGGTCCGTTCGCTGAGCATAGAGGTGTCTCTGTAGGCACAGATAGCTGCCGAATAGGACTTTGACATGATGGGAAACGCTGGAAAGAGATGGTGAAGCCGCCTAGCTAAGGGGTGTAGTGGCATCATTACAGGGAGGTTGCAGGGGAATATTACAGTAATGATGAGCAGCATGAGTGCTTGCCTCATGGTCTCCCTCCCTCACTTTTCTGGCTGCTGCTCTCTAATTTCTGTCTTTTCAGTAAATGCAAAGCTAAAAGACTGTTGGTAGGAGGGGTCTGACTGTGGACCTGAACTTATTCAATAACTGCTGTCCTTTGCTGCTGGGAGATTTATTTGTAAACAAGCATTATTTGACAAGTGCTTCTCACAGCATGTCTCCTTTGCCAATTACTACTGAACAGCTCCGCTTCTGGGAACGGCTCGCCCTGCAGTACGTGAAGCCTGATGCATGAGAAACCTCAGACGCTGAAGTCCGCCTGCCTAGCCGTATGCCACTGACGCTTGTCACCTGCTGGGCTTTGAAAAGTTCAGTTGGGCTGCTTCTGGGCTCACATGAGAGGGGTGCTCCTCTGGGGTTAGTTGTCACGCTCAGCTGGTTGGGGACTTTTGCTCGGGTGCAGGTAGCCATCTTGGACCTGTGAATAATATTTTTGGAAGTTGGTGGTCTTGGTTTTTCTGGGTTTTGTTTTTCGTTATCACTCGTTCTACTCACCATGGCTAAATGATTGGCTGATACACGGTGCTGTGTGGGTATCTAACAGGTATATAGCTGCATAGAGGATGACAGATTTTCATAATTACTTATTTCTTTAACCCTGCATCACTTTTTTCTGTTTTTTTTCTCCAAATCTTATTGTAATACACAGTGACTTCATAGCGTAAGATAAATGCAGTTAGTAATTCACAGTGCATGATTTTCTGTTTTACCCGCTAGTGGAGGGACACTTAGGGGAAAATGCTTTAAAAATCTGGATTAATATTTGGAGGAAAAAGAAGTAAATTCAGAGTTTGGATTCCTTAGCATGGAAGTAGCTTTTTGCAAGGGCAGCTGAGTTTCAGAAGCTCCTGCCGTTTTTATGGGGAAGTCTCAAGTGTGCAGCCTGTATCATAAACCTGGTCACCTTCATAGATTATCTGCAGTTATAAATTGAAGGATATAAGTTGTGAAAATGAGATAAGTTTTTTCCCCAGATTTTCCTTTTATAAGGAAATAAAACAGATTTTTATTTCAATCATCTTTTCTTGGATTATATATTAAAAGCAAAACTTGTAGTGAAGGGTGAAGGCTCAGTGCTGTTTCATACGTTTTCAGGTATTGTTTAACCATTATTTTTAGCTCATTAGCAGAGTTTATTGAATAGAACCAGAGATTTTCTCCTTCCCTTTGACTGCTTTTGCAAATTCAGAAATTATTCACAAATAAATAAAATTCACAAAGAGTACACTGGAAGTATTGCACACTTTTGAGGTGCTGGTATTTCAGAAGTGGATTTTTACTTTAAAATGCATTCCCTGTGATAACAAGGTGTGAGAGGCAGCCCTGCTGTCTGTGACTGGGCTTCCTGCACTTCCTTTGGTTTAAAAATGCATGTGTTTTAAATCTTTCTGTTGTATGTACTAGGGTTTGGGAAGTGGCTCGTATAAATTATTTATGTAAAAGACAGAATGAAGGAAGGAATTGTTTAAAGACCCCCTCCTCCACCCTAAATTTCATTATTTGTTATGCATCATCTGTGGATTTGGATTGGTTTGCACATCTCATTAGGATATCAACCAGATGACCTTAAAAAGTGTCATGTGGGCAAATTATTAAAAGAAAGGAGTACATTACATCTAATTGCTTGTAACAAAGTAACTCCACGACATATTTCATAATTGTCATTAAATACAAAGTATGTTTCATTTTAGGACTTTTGAGCAGAACTGAGTGCTGATGGGGCAGGGAGTGCTGTAACCACAAAGTATGTTGTTAGGCAAATCAAAAGAACGACGGTTAGAAATAATGACAGAGAGTTAAATAGACAAAGGTGAGGAACACGAAATGAGTCTGACTTTGCAATGTGTTGTATTTGCTTTAAGACTAGAAGGACATTCTTTAGTTACAAACTCTTGTGTTTGGTTCTCTCAATTCTTGCAGGCTTTTTCAAAGCTCACTCTATCTTAATGTATATTTTTTAATTTGAACGGATGAATAAATGAGTGCAATTAAAGGGGTGGGTCTGGTGCAGGCAAAAATAAGGGAAGGTTGTGATTTGCAGATTATTTGTCCTGGAGTCTGGAATGAGCCTACCTGTTCTCAGTGTGTCGACTTGTGTGTGTGTTGTTTCATACTGACATGTAATTTCTGTGTCATGGTACACCGGGTAACTGCATATTTAGGTGTAACATCACAATATTTATCTTTAGTCAGTGAATAAAGTCTTTTTCTAGACTTTATTTTTCAAGGAGTTTTTTTCAAGGCTATTTTTCGAGGCGGTTTCTTTTGTATTTAGTAGGTGTGAAGATAGTCTCAATTTTCATATCAGTCTATTTCAGTTAGTCTGATGCTTTGTGTGAAAATATGGTGAGAACACTTTGCTCATTAGGTTGCTTTTTGTAGCTTGGCTTTGTATGCCATGCGATCACACAGCGATTGCACTTCGTGTAGTTCTGTAGCTATTAAGGACTGCTAGCATGCATGTACTTAGTGTGTATGCCGAACGGGTGAGTGTGGCCACATTTCAGTCTGCTGACAGTGCTTTGTAGAGTTAACAGTTCTTCATTTTGTGTATTGGAATGGTTCCCTGTGTGCTTTCCATAATAGCAGAGCATAGTCTCAGTGCCCTGTGTTTATTTTACTCGCAGGAGTAATCCCATTAACTTTTAAATTTACTGCAGTGGAATTACAGGTATGAGGAAGGACAGCTCGTGTCTAATGTTCTTTTTGGGATCAGTCTGACTGGTGATATATGGCTTTTCAAGAGGTTTATAGTGACTCAGTCATGTCTTTAAAATGGAAGCTACTATTCTTTTGACAGTAAAACAACGTTTGAAATGCAGCACTTTTAAGTCTATGGCTAAAAGCATTGCTGCTTAATGACACATGTTTAAAAAAGGGAAATAAACAATAGCAAAGATTGACTCCAAGATAGTACCTGTTTCCTTTTGAAGCTTATCTTAAAAATCATAATAAACAGTGGAAAACAGGCAAACTCTCTTAAACAGAACTACTGACAGACCATCTGCTTATAGTGTGGTAAATATTGATGTATGGTAGGATGTACCATAATTTGATGGATAAAGCAGCTATTTGTGCATCAGTTTTCAGGTGAGTAAACTGTCAGGTACCATGGGGGAAAGGCAAGAGTTGGTGGGCTTGTTTGATGGCTGCATCCCCGTCCACTGTTAACTCTCCCAGTGTTACCTCACTTTTTAGCTCTGGTAAACACTCCATCTCCATGTCTGCAGTTCTCTTTCTGTTAAATAAGAAACCGAAATCTTGCCCATAAAGAAATGTTTATTCTTTGCACTAAAATATAAAGTGTTTTGTAGCAGCCTCAGGGTGGCGGGGGAAAGGTGAGCAGGGTTTTGTAAAACCTGGCAGAAATCACAAAGCTAGGTCAGTTTATTACGTGGCACCTTGCTTTCTGATCTTTAAGGTTTTACGCTTTATTGTTCTGAGGATTTCTGTGCTGCAGGAGTTCTTGTTTTCAGAACGCACGATAGCGTGAGTGAGCGCGGAGCCCTTGATCCAGGAAAGTCCAGCTGAGATTGCTCAGCTGAGTAATGGTGGGTGGACCCTGTTGGCTTTAGGGTCTTAAGCAGAAGTGCGGCTTTTAGATCCCCCATGTCTTTCTGATTTGGAGCTATGTTTTTAGTGGTCTGTTGCTGTAAGTGTGCAGGTATGTCTGTTCTTGAATAGAGACGAGCTTTCAGCATTGCTCAGGGATGTCAGGGAAGTGAGACTCTGTCCCAGAATAAAAAGAAAACAAACTTTTTAGCAATTTTCTCTAATATTCTCATTTCCTCTTTAGGAAATAAATCTAAATCTGTACATGGTTCAAGGGCAAAATGAGATATAAAAAAGCCAAACACATACAGATTGGTTGCTTTGTAGAAGCACTGAATTTCTTATTTAAGTGCTCACTTCTATGAAGGAAAGAATATTCAGCGCAGCTCTTCAGCCTACTATCCATTAAAAAGTTGAGTTTTTTTTTAAAGAAAAATAATCTTGTGCTTATAGTAAAACATCTAAGCACAGATTTGAAATACCTGTCAGAAGTGTACCGTTCTCAGTGGCTATAAGTGCTGGTGAGAGATGGGGCCTCATTTCAACCAGGATGCACTTGAGCTAGATATTTTTCTTTACTCTGAGAACGTTGCAGAAGTACTGTGTAAATCATTGCATTGGAATGAACAATTTTTTTTACAACTTACTCTTTACCAAACTCATTTTCTTTGATCTCAGCTGTAAAATTGCTGCATATTTTAAAAGCCAGTAGAGATTCCTTTTTTCCTTTGAAAATACTCTTTTTTCCTTAAGATGACCTTGTTTTTTGACACAGGCAGAATGGAGAGATTAATTGTCCTCTGTGTTCACATCGTGCTTGTCCTCTCACTGCACTCTGCAACTGGCTGGACATGGGGGTGACAGGTTTTGCTGAGGTGAAAGCATTTGCTGCCCCAGTTGCTTTTGCAGCCAGCTGTATTAGCAAACTTGAGCACTGGCCTTCAGTAGCTTAGGTTTCTCCAGGGATTTGTTACCCTTTCACTCGTCTCTTTGACCTATTGTATCTCTTACAGTCTCAGTTTTGGTATTTGCTATGGCTTTGGTCAATGCAGTATCTGAACTCTGCGAAGATTTAATGTGCTTTTATCCTCTTGGAGGTAGAAAGCAATTATCCCTGTCTTCTGCAAGGAAACCAGGCGAGAGAGGACAGTCGGGAGGAGATGCAGGCACTGTGGTTTGCAGCACCTGACTTCTGGGTATTGAAGTGCTCTGCCAAGTTGTTAACACCTGGGATGTCTAACCTGGATCACTTAATGTTAGAGGTCAGAACAGCCAGTTTGGACTTTATAGTTCTCTGAGGGGATAGAGAAACACCAGGGACAAAATTCATTATTCAGCATCAGTAATGTACGTTTCATGATGTTTCTGGGTGTATTCGTATCACTTTTTAAACTGTTTTGCATGTGCCAAGCCAGTGAAACTACTTGGGGAAATTATCTGCATGCTCACCTTGTCTCTTAAAAAAACCCAAAAACATTCATTTTGGTTTGTCCATCTTTGCTTTACTAAAGTTCATATGCAGTTTCTTCCTCAAATGTGTTGGCAGTGTGCTGTTCTCACTACCAGCCTCCACCCTCTTCCCGCAACAGAAGTAGAAGGGATAAACTCAACCCACCTGTAAAGTCAATAGATCATCTTAAACACTTTGTTTTGCTCTTGAATGCTATCTAAGCATTATGTCAGGTCCTTTGAAACTGTCTGCCTCCTTCAGCAGTTTGCAGCTGCTTTGGCAGTGGTCGGACATCCTGGTCTGTAGGCAGCACTGGTTTTTTGTTTCTCCACGCAGGCTGGCTGTCGTGTTGCTGACTGCAGCTGGTGGTTGTATCTTGCCTTCAGGGGAAGCTTCATTTTTAACGGCAGGGTGATACTTGCCCAGATGGTTTCCCCAAATGACTTGTGCTCCAGCCGGGTTGGAGATCCACTGTTGTGTTGGTACAGCATTGTTTCCAGTGGGACTTACGAGTGGGGCTGAAAGCATTTTACTGACCTGTTTCACAGTGAATAAATCATTTTAAATTTAGTGGGAATGGGAGTGTTTGCCATTAAAAAAAAAAAAAGAGGCTCACCATACTGGAGTTTTAAAATTTCTAGGCACTTTGGTGTCAAGCTAATAATGTCCTGACCACTTCTGCTTCCCACCTTCTTGGTGGGAAGAACAAACGACTGCCTTTTGTCTTGAGTGCAAGTTCTTGAAAATATCAGCAGTTTCCTATTTGTTTTAGTGGGTCCGGTTATCGAAGTGAGCTTGGGTCCCACTCTCTGGTGCTGTGGCTGCTGCTGTGCCTGTGGAGGAAGAATGCAACCAATGTGGAGAACTTTGTCAATGGGCAATATCACACCCCTCGTAAACAGTGTGTCCCATCAAATTACAGATGTAATTCAGAAATTACTGGGTAAAATTCTCTGGCTTGATGTTATGATTGCAGTTGTCCATCTGGCCTTAAAAACCTGTGAATCTGATTCTAGTGTTTTGGCGCTTGCTATAAAAGAGAATCATGAGAAAACTTGGAGCAGAATGAAGCCTACATAATAAAATATAAATCTACAGTTAATATTAGTTTGTGAGTTCATTAAGTAGTCTATACTTTCTTCCTCCAGTGGGCTATAAATAATAGGTACTGCTACAACTTGCACTCTGCTGTGGCTTGTTTCCACTGATGGAAATGTTTCAGAAGTTCTTGCCTGTGTATGTTTTGTCCCAGCGCAGAGTGGCTAATTAATACAAAACATCTGCTCCCTGATGACTTTGATTTCTTTCAAGGGTTTATTTTTTTCATTTGTTTTTGCTTTCTTGGATTATTTTTGACTGTCACTTGTTGGAGTGCCTTGGATTTATACTTTTTGAAGAACTACTTGGCACAACAGGGTAAACAGTTGGAAAATGAATGGCAAGGGTACTGCAATAAAACCAGTGAAGATTTATGAAGCAGGGAAACTTTGACTCATGATGATGAAGAGTCCTCTGCAGTCACTGTGTCTTACACTGCTGTGAACTCCAGGAGTGCAGAAGGAAGAATGGGGAGATACGCAGTGGAAGGAGAACCCAGCTCTGTTGATGATGATATCTTTGGCAGCTATACCCCCTGCCATGGGCAGAGGGAAAGGGGAGGAGAGCAGAGGCACGAAGACTGGTGGAAAGCCTGTGAAGCTGTTCAGGAGACTTCCCGATGAGGGCTCAGTGCAAAATGCTGCTGTCGCATCTTGTTGCACACTTTGACCCCCATCCAGCGGAGCGTTTCGCCTCATGCGTGATTATAGTGTGTGAGTATTCTCACGAGAGGTTTCTCACAAGTATTTTAAATTTAGTTGCCCTCAAAAGCTATGAGTGAGTCAGAGCTGGGGCTACCTTGGTGTAGCCCTGACCTTTCCATGGGTGGCTACATCCTGCAGAATGCTGTGTGGAGGGGGCCCGACAGCTGCAGGAGGAGCCTTGAGGGGCATACAGGAGCACCTGATTCACACCTTTTCTTTCATATGAGAGTTCAGATTCAAGCTACCCAAAACAATGTTCAGATTCCTGTTCAGTTTAGAACAAGCGCATTAAAGCAGAGTTCTGCTTCATTTGTTTAAATCAAAACATTTTGATTCACATGTTATTGTTTAAAAATGTGCTACTTCAGAAGTGATGTTTTGAAATATTTATGCAGCCTTTAAGGAAGGTTTCTTTTCTCTTGTTTGTTTTGTGATGGAAACTGTGGTTCTAGGGTCAGAGCGCTGTTAATCTATTCCTGCTTTAGGTGTATTTCAGTGAAATTAAAAAAAAAAGATTCTTATGGCAGTTTCATGGCATAAACTCCATCAGCTTTTGCTATTCTGACCATTTTGCCTGTTCCAGCGTGATTTGTCAGGTTAAGCTTTGGTAGAGCATGCTCTGTGGTAAGCCTTAGCTTGCAAATAGTGCTACTGAAGAGCAGGACTACTCCAGTGTATAAGGATTTCTTGGATAATAGCTCAAAGACCATGGCAACCCAGAAGAGTTCAGTCTTTCGTATGCATGCAGAGTCTTTGCTCTGGTGTGGGCAATGAAGGATTTTCTGGAAGGTCTTTAGCTACTGAAATGGCAGGAGGACATGTGGCTGACAGGATCAGGGGTGGTCAGTGTTTTGGCCTTTTGGTGGGGGATTTTCATTTGTTTTTCAGCTTGGTTTTTTCCCATTTGAAACTGAGTGGAGAAAATGAAGCTGCTTCAGATAATCCTGCTCCAGACAAGAGCCAGAGAAGTCATCTTGCTTCAGTGGTGAGACCAGAAAAACCCATGGATTGATGGCTTCTACTTCAGCATTGTACTGTTAGGACAGACCTGTCCTGCTTTTGCCTGGACAAACTAATGCGGCCATAAGGCACTGTTTTAGGTGGTGTGTCAGATGGGGTGCACTGCTGCGTGGGCAGCTGTGCTGGTTTAGGCCAACGTTGAATGCCATCAGCCCTAACGTTTCTTGTGCTTCCTTCCAGCCACAATCCATATATAGCCATGGTGAAGCTGCTGAATGTTGGCTGTGTGAATGTGATGGGGGCATATGAGTAGAAAGCTGTATCCAGTCTCCCTGACAGAGATTCCTGAGTGAAAAGCCACTGTTGATTCACCAGCTAGAGTTCAGGGCAAAGGTTTATATCACTCCTGGTTGTATTCTAACTTGATTGCTCACCTGTAGTAAGCAGCTTGTCTGAGAACAATGGTGTATGCAAATTCCCCAGGCTATTATTCTCTATTAAAAAAGGAAGTGGAAAAAAAAAAAAGGCTGTGCTATGACTTTAGACTTAATCATCATTTATCCTACCCTGAAGGCATGGAAGTTAATGATGATATAGATCTGTGTGGTTTTGTGTTCCCCTTGACTGAGCATTAGAAATAATTAGGGCTTGTGGGATGGATACACTGATGGTGGAGATGAGAGATTTTTGAATGTATGTGCCTCTTCCAAATTTGCTGGCAAAGATACAGTCACTAAGTGCATGCTTGTGGGCTCTGAGGTTTCTTACTTGTTTGTTGAGACATAACTAGCTGGTGCTGAGGGGGAAGGAAGAGGAAATAAATGAGTTCTGTTATTTTGGAGGCTTCTAAGATTAGGACGAAGCAGACTTTCTAATGATTTCTGGGTAAGCTCTGCTGCATCCCAAGTGCTGCTGAGTACAGTTCTGGGTTATACCTGTGGAGCATCTGCAGCACTGGGACTACTCAAGGAGTCCCAAGGAGCTGACATTAGACCTCTTGAAGTATTCTTTAAGCACTTAGCTAGAGGTTTTCCTGAATTACATCCTTAAGTGACTGAGTGTTTGGTTTAGTTGGTTATTAGACAGCCATAGGCAAACGTGTGCTAATGGTCGTCACAGGTTAGATGGGGAGGAACTGGTTCTGCTGCTCTGGAGACGACCTCTGTTCTCTTTTCTCTGTCTTGCTTTGGGTTGAACCAAAGACAGTTTCAGGATTTTTTATTCAAGTGCAAAAAAGCTTCATTTCTTCCCAAGTAGCCACGTGGTGCGTTACGGAAGCATCTGTTTGAGATGGTGATGGTCCTTCTAAATTGTTTTCCTCTGTGTTGCGGGTACCTATTTTACCTGCTGTTTGCCCCCCATTTCTTCCCCAACCTGGCCAATCTTCAGTTTTTTTGATGAAAGCCACTTCAGCAAAAATAACATTCGTGTCAGGCTGGAAGGTGGTGTGAAGAAAGGTGGCGCTGAGTCTGTATGAACTTGTGTAGTGGGACCATGTGTTGGTGGCCTCTCTGAAGGTGTGGGGTGGGAAGGCTGCCTGAAAGAGCATCCTGAAAGTAAAAGTGCTGTCACCTTTCACAGCTGGGCCCCTGGAGGGGGCAGCCCTGTGGGGAGGGTATGCTGGGGCTCTGTCCTGGTTGGAGGTTGAATGAGGGTGGGGTTGGGAGCTGGTAATGGTGCAAGTGAAGAGCAGACTTACTGGAAATGACTGTGTAGTGCGCTGATGGGGAAGATGCAGGTACCTTGTGTTTAGAGGGAGTAGTGGTAATGTGTGTTTATATCAGAATTTTGAGGATCCTCCAAGCAAAACATTTCCGTCCTTGCAGGCAATTTCGAATAACTGCTGGCTAGGTACGTTCCTCAGAGCAGACCGATGTAGTGCAGTATTTTAGAAGATACACTGTGAAAAGTCCTGGGCGGAAGACCATGTAGCAGCCAGAGAGTCTGCTGTGCCTCAGCAGCCCCTTGGAACTGTCCGAGCTGTGGTCTCCAGAGCAGCCCAGGCACAGGGGGAGCTTAAAGTCACTTGTCGCTTTTTAATCTTTCTGGAATGCCTGTCAAAAGATGTATCCTGTCTTCTCCCATTTATTTTGCTCTAAGCAGCATTCTGCTACAGTGAGGGAGGAACTGAGCCTTTTCAAACTGGGGATTTAGTGTTCATCTCCACTGGCTGAATCACTGGTAGGAAGATTCCCACTGACTTGAGTTAGAGTCGAATGGGTTGTGTTATCTTTTTATATGCAGAAAATTATTTTAAAATTGAAGTTGATAACAGCCATTTTAAAATTGTCATTGACAGAAAGATAATACAATATTTAATGGTATCATAGTCTCCTTATGATCTGATGTTTGAATAAAAGCACCTTTTCTGCTGTTTTCCTTAATTAATGTGTTACAAAGGAGTTTGTGTCATCAAATAAACCATCTAATTACATTCATCAGTAGTATATCCAGGACAGGTTTTAATTAAGTTGTACTGTTTAGATCAATACTTGTTTTGCATCCATTGCAACTTATGACAGGAATATACTGTTCTGCACAGTTTAATTACAGTGATTGTAATAGAAGGAATTTGAGTAAATCAGCCACTTCAGCAACTGCATTCCCATCTCTTGCATTTTCAAATAGTGTACAGTTACAATATGGGACATGCTACCTATGTGCGCCCTATTTTGAAGAATATTTTAAGATGGCTCTTTATCCTGTTAAAATGCAGTGAGAGTGGTTCAGGAGCGCTTGGGAACTAGTGCTTGACTTCAGCTGGAGCAGGAGAAATTAATGAGCATTTTACTTGAAGGCTTCAGGAGGGGAAAGGCTGGCCATCACTGGGTGACACACCTGGTGGTAAATGATAGCAGTACTTCTATTTTCCTTAGACTAGGAGGTGGAAAGCCATCTAATTGTATGTTTACTTACTGTGAATACAGTTCAGTGCAGTCTTGATTGCTTCCAACAAATGTCCTGTAGTTTGGTAGCATTGCCAGCTCCCAACTCTTTTCTATTTTGGCAGGAGAAAGCAATGCTGGCATAAAACCCCTGAGCTACCAAATGTTTTTCCTCAACATCATGAAAATATACTTGATCAGGC
Organism: Buceros rhinoceros silvestris; assembly: GCF_000710305.1. Classification (NCBI taxonomy): domain Eukaryota; kingdom Metazoa; phylum Chordata; class Aves; order Bucerotiformes; family Bucerotidae; genus Buceros; species Buceros rhinoceros. The sequence continues at coordinate 116,552 of NW_010405270.1, read as the reverse complement.
AGAACATCTATATGCCTGATGGTAGTGATCTGCATTAATACTTGCGTGTATGGTAAAAATACCTAGATCGACAAATCTTTTTTTTTTTTAAGATAATTGTTTGATGCCAGGGCTGAGGACTGTTTGTTTGGGTTTTTTTTTCCTACCTCAGTGTTCTACTTTTGTGTTGTGGGCTCTTTTTGTGTACAAGAGATTGGAGCAGTCAGCTTACCTGTACCTTCAGTACCCACGATGATTTAAGACCAAACTGTCTCAGAGAACTTTGTTTTTTCAAATTACCTCTGTTGTTTAATCTTCATTTGTTTTTTAAATATTCCTTAAGATTTTAAAGAAGCATGCCTTTCAGTGTAGTGTACTTCTGAGTTTTCTTGCTATGCCCCTGTAAATAGTGTTATGCTCATATCTGAGGTACTCATACGGCAGCATTTTTGATTTTGCCTGCTGCCCTGCAGTGGGGTGACCTGGGCTGGAGTAAGGAAGGGTCTGTATGCCTCCTAGATGCTTGCATTGCTATACGTGGCTGTGCAGAGACAACTATTAAGTCTGATAGGTGTACTAGAGATGAGGGTTATGGTGCTCACATCCTTTAGACTGGAGCGTGCAACTTGTTTGTTTCTCGTCTCTGTAAGTACCTACATGGTGGTGTTTTGAAAAGGGAGTGCAAAGCCCTCCTCCGCCTGTTTCAGGCTTGTTCTTGGGCTGCATTGATGTGAGCTGGGAAGTCTTTAAAGTCCAATGGTGAAAACGTAGAGTGGGATTTTCTAAAGAGCACGTGGAGTGGAGATCAGGAATTGAAGACCAGGGAAATCGCTTCCTTTTCAGGAAGGACATGAGTGCAAAAAGTGAGGTATTGTGCAGATATATATATATTATGAGAAGCGAGTGTTGTACCCAAAGAGAAAGAAATGTGCTTTTAAAGCAGAAGAAAGTTCTTCCTAGATTGAGATTTTTGGATGACAGCTGTTGATTCAGATACAAACTTTTAACTTGGAGATTTAAAGCCCTGGGTGCAGGAGGTAAAAGCTCAGCACCAGAAAGCTGCTGTAATTTTTCTTAGCTGAGTTAAATGCACGTAGATTTAATTTCTCCACACTTTTTACTCAGTATTTCCAGTAATACAAAGGGAAAAATAATAATACTGGGAATAGTTTTTTGCTGTTCAATGTAAATTGTCAATTGCTTACATGATTTAACAAAGCTACTCCGAATTTTTGTGTGTGGGTCAAAAAAAAAAAGATCTCTGGGATATCTTATAATGAAGTTGTCAAAGACTTGGGCAGAAATGTGGGAGAGGGAGAAAAGAATAGATTCCTGATAACAGTAATATTGTAATACTTGCACAAAAAGTACTTCAAAAATTGAATTGATTATAATCAGGAAACTCTGCATATTGTTCATTTTTGTCTTAAAGGCCTGATTATGTCAAAAGCGTGTACTACCTTAGAAGAAGTGTGTGTATCAACATGGACAGAAGTTTGTGTACGTGTATGCCTGTGTACTGTATGTCTTACATATGCAGATAAACACACAGTGTGCATTATGTATTTATTCCCTACAAAAGACCAAATCCTATGAACTTGAAGGATCTGGATCTTACAGAAGTTTAGTGCATTTGCAACTTGGTTTCAGTGGCAGACCTCAAAAGAATAGAGCAATGCATACATAAAATCGTTCTGTGTATGACAGCGTTAAAGGAGTTATTCTGCTTTACAGAAATCCAGCTTCCTTAGTTAACTGTAAACAGCCTGTTTACCATAGCCACCCAAACCTTGAAACACTTACTGAAGAAGTTTTTAATCCATCCATCTTCCTTAACAATTTTTTTCTCTTATTTTCAGTGAATTTACTGGACTCACGCACAGTAATGGGGGATCTAGGATGGAGAGCCTACCCAAAAAATGGGGTAAGTCTCTGTTGTTGTTTGCTTTCTCTCTCACAAATTATACTAATCGTTTCCATTCGGAAAGTAGACTACTGGGTTTAAAAACTCCCTGGAGTGATTTGTTGGCAATGGAGGGAAAAAAATAAATAAAACAACAGGCTGTGACTGGAATAATGGAGCTATGTGGCTAGGGGGTTGATTTATTTATGCAGCAGAGCCAGCCACAAGTATTAAAAAAAAAAAAGAGTCAGGCCCCTCACTCTTCCCTTCACCAAGAAAATCAGTGAGGTTATTTAATTTTTTTTTTTTAATTATAAATTCCTGCTCTTTTCTTGAGCCTTTGGGATAAACATGCAACACAATTTTCTGGAAGTTTTCTTCTGAGACACAGTGTCTGGGACATTGCTGTTAGCTTTAGATGAACTGGGCTGTTCAGAAATACTTCTCAGGCTCTGGATAAAATTCTGGGAGGTGATAACATTGGAACAGGAGCTGTGGTTT
>NW_010405270.1:111677-114068 GCF_000710305.1 Buceros rhinoceros silvestris | reverse complement strand
AAGAGCGTCTGTCCCTTACCATTACCTATACTGAGAACTGAAGGAACCCAGCCTCCTGATTTGTTACCTGAAATAAGTGCTGGATTAGATGCATTAATACCCTCCAGTGTGTCTGCTTGGCCTGACTGCGTCATGTAAGCTGTCATTGCTGTAACTTCTGGTCTTTGGTTTGGTTGGGTCGTCTTCAGTGCTGTACTGTAACAGAGCTTTGGTACGCTCTTGAAAGGTTGACTTCTGCACAACCCTGAGTATTCCCATCAGTTCCCAAAAGCCATAAGATCTGTGTCATGTCAGAAAGCATCGCAAGACAAAAATGCTGCGTGACTGAGCCCTCCAACAGAGCAGCTCTCAGGAATGCGTTATTCCAGAGTTTTAGTCACCAGCTGAAATGGGCTGCAGAATTGCCTTGGAGTCCACTTGGATTGTCATAAAAATGGTGTCAGTGTTTATGTAAAATGCAGTGTATATATATATGTATTACATGGTGAATTAAAATTTGGCTTTCCATATATTTTGTGGTGATGAGAGGCTGTAGAAATGGAAGCCTCGTTTAGAAGAGCTGTGCGTTTGCAGGCACTGATAATGGCAGGGATGTAAAGGCTACATAGGGAGCTGAATTTATCCTCAACTCAGTTCAAGATCTAATCCTGTTGCAATCAGGAAAATCTATTGATTTAAAGCCAAGAACTAACTTACTCCGCTTGAATGTGTGGGTATCAGAATAACCAGGGCCAGATGTGCTGGCAGAGATAATGTGTTGGTGGCACAGCACACCATAAAGATGTCCACTTCTTAGTGCATAATTTTTCCTCTTTGAACACCTCATGGTATTTTTCCTATGCTTCAAAGCACAGTTGCTTTACATCCCTATGTCCCTGCGTGAAGTCTCCAGGGAGACCTTAAAAGCAGCCTTCCAGTACATAAAGAGGGCTTCTAAGAAAGATGGGGAGGGACTCTTTATCAGGGAATGTAGTGATGAGATGTGGGGTAACAGTTTTAAACTGAAAGAGAGTGGATTTAGATTAGATATTAGGAAGAAATTCTTTACTCTAATGGAGGTGAGATACTGGAACAGGTTGCACAGAGAAGCTGTGGATGCCCCTTCCCTGGCAGTGTTCAAGGCCAGGCTGTGTAGTGCTTTGAGCAGCCTGATCTAGTGGAAGGTGTCCCTGCCCACGGCACGGGCAGGTGGAACTAGATGATCTTTAAGGTCGCTTCCAACCAAAACCATTCTATGATTCTGTGAATATCTGTAGAAAAATAACTAGGCCTGAGGCGTTCAGAAGACTTCCGCATCTGTATGCGCGGATGAGTAAATGAAATGCTAAATATCCTATGCGTAAGCCTTAGTTGGTTTTTTTTCATTATTTAGAGAGACCTTTCTGTATTTACAAGCTTTGTTTCCAAACAGTACCTAGAAGTGCACGCGTGAATGCCAAATTAGTGGTTACTGACTCAATAGGGAGATTTTTTTTTTATTTGTGGAAGTTAATTTAAGGAAGAAAGTTAATCAGGCAGTTGGTTTTTGAATTTCAAGAAGTCTCTTCTTAATCTTCTTTATTTTCATGGGACATCATAAAAATTCAGGAGGTTAGTCCCAATTGTCCCCTTTTTTGCCTAAATATATTTGCAGTATTTTACAAGTACTGAAAAATGTCTTTCCCGAATTATTTCTCTATCTGCCTTATCTGCTCTGCAATCAGCTATGCTGCAGTCATACTCTGCTTAATTATTTTAAAAGATCTACCTTGTATAAATATTGAAGTAGCGCTCACTTCAGGAGTTGAATTTGGAAAAGGAGGGAGCTTTGAGAGATATGCAAGCTGGGTTTTGAGGAATTCTCATATAACTTTGTTATCTCACAGTGTCCTCTTAGGGAAGGTTTTGGAATGTCCTTCTATCTGTCTGCACAGTCCCCCATCAAGGAAAGGAGCAGAAACGTCGTAATGTGTCACACTTTTTAACACCACAGTGTGTAGATACAGACCATGTGCTGAAGCAAGCTCTGATGCATGGAATTTTACTATTGCTTTTGACAGTATCCTGTAGTGTCTAGTCACTTCAGCTACTTGCTGGCAAGTTCAATGGTGATACAGCTCCAGCTGAAGATAACGTTAGCTTTTGAAGAAGCCTTCAACTCTTCTAGTATTGCTGCTTTTCTTAAGATTCTTAAGAAAACTTGGTATTTTTCCTAAAACCACATCTGCTAGAAATAAGAGATTGCACCAGGAGCACAGCTGCTGTTAAAGCAAGTGTTTAGTCTTTGTAGTTGTATGGGAGTGCTTGGGAAAAGTTATCTGTGTATCACAAAGACTCGAGATGGTAGGTTTTGAAAACAGGTTTCCACATTCACTTAAAAGAAAATCCTACAAACAACAACTCCCCCCCCCC